>NW_027046230.1:20000-29600 GCF_025399875.1 Dalotia coriaria | reverse complement strand
TTTTTTCTTTTTTAAAATTAAAAGGCTTTTTTAAAACGATTTTGGGGTTAAGTTTTAAGCTAAAAAGCAAAAACGACGTTTTTTTATTTTCTTTTTTTAAAACGCTTTAACGAAAATTAAAATCTTAAAATGCTTTTTTGAAAAACAATTTTTTTAAAGTTTTAATTGCTTTTAAGCAAAACAGCATAAAAGCGAATTTTTTTTACTTTTTATTAAAGCTTTATTTCGTTTAAAAAAAATGCTTAAAAAGTTTTTTAAAAACGGTTTTAAAAATCCCAAAAAAAACCCTTTTTAAAAGCGTTTTTTTTTAAAAATTTTTTTTTTTTAAATTTTTTTATTTGCGATTTAACGATTAAAATCAAAATGCTTATTTTAAAAACAACTTTTTGAGTTTTAAATCGCTTTTAAGGGTAAAACAGCAAAAAGACAATTTTTTTTCGTTTTTATTTTTTGGGAAAAAATTTAAAAAATTTAAAAATTTTTTTAAAAACACCCGTTTTGAGCTTTAATCTGCTTTTTTGCAAAAACGCAAAAAACGCGAATTTTTTATTCGTTTTTTTAAATTTTTTTATTTAACGTTTTCAAATCTAA
Source organism: Dalotia coriaria (assembly GCF_025399875.1). Classification (NCBI taxonomy): domain Eukaryota; kingdom Metazoa; phylum Arthropoda; class Insecta; order Coleoptera; family Staphylinidae; genus Dalotia; species Dalotia coriaria. Next base: position 29,009 of record NW_027046230.1, on the reverse strand, counting down.
AATGTTTAAAAATTTAAAAAACAGAGTTTAGTTTTTAACGTTTTTAACCTAAAACGAAAAAAATTTTTTTATTTTTTTTTTAAATTCCTTTTTTAAAACATTTACAAAAAATGCTTAAAATGCTTTTTTAGAAAAACACTTTTCCCCAATTTTTTAAGGGTCCCCAAAAACGAAATTTTTTTAATTTTTTTTTTTAAAATTTTTTTTAACACAACGTTAAAAGTTTAAAAATTTTTTTTTAAACCAAAACAGACGTTTTTTGGTTTTTTTTTTAAGGGTAAAACGATAAAAACTTTTTTTTTTTAAAATTTTGCTTTTTGAACGTTTGGGTTAAAAATGCTTAAAAGCTTAAGCAAAACGCGGGCTTTTCGTTTTAATAAAACCATAAAAACGTTTTTTAATTTTTTTTTAAATTTTCTTTTTGAACGATTTAGCTTAAAAATGCGAAAAGCTTTTTTTAAAACAGATTTTATTTTTTTTTAAGCTAAAACGAAAAAAACGACAATTTTTAATTGTTTTTTTAAAAAACTTTTGAAGATTTCCGTTAAAAAGCTTAAAATTTTTTTTTTTAAAAACGGCCTTTTGGGTTTATTTCTTTTTTAAGGGTAAAACGATAAAAGCTTTTTTATTTTTTTTTTAAAAGGCTTTATTTGCGTTTAACGCTAAAAGCTTAAAAAAAATTTTTTTAAAAAACGGTTTTATTTTAATTGCGTTTTAACGGTCAGCATAAAACCCAAAATTTTTAACGTTTTTATTAATGTGCGTCTGTTGAACGATTTCAACGATCTAAAATGCGCCCGAAAATGCTTGGTACGCAAAAGCAGCGCGTTTTGAGCTTTAATCTGCGTTTTAACGCGCGTAAAACAACATAAAACGGCAGATTTTTATTATTCGTTTTTTATTAATATTGCGTCATATTTGAACGGTTTCAGCGATCTAAAATGCTTGGAAATGCTTATTTTATGTAAAACAGCACGTTTGAGCTTTATTCTGCGTTTTAACGCGTAAAACAGCATAAAACGACAAAGGTACATTATTCGTTTTTGTTTTTTATTGCGTCTATTTAGACGATTTCAACGATCTAAATGCTTGAAAATGCTTATTTTAGCAAAACAGCACGTTTTGAGCTTTAATCTGCGTTTAACGCGCAAAACAACATAAAAACGACGAAGATTTTTATTATTCGTTTTTTTTATTAATATTGCTTCTATTTGAACGATTTCAACGATCTAAAATGCTTGAAAATGCTTATTTTACGGGAAAAAGAAAGCACGTTTGAGCTTTAATCTGCGTTTTTAACGCGTAAAACAGCATAAAACGACAGAAATTTTATTATTCGTTTTTTATTAATATTGCGTCTGTTGAACGATTTCAGCGATCTAAAATGCTTGGCATGCTTATTTTAGCAAAACAGCACGTTTTGAGCTTTTAATCTGCGTTTTAACGCGTAAAACAACATAAAACGACAGGGTACATTTATTCGTTTTTATTAATATTGCTTCTATTTGAACGATTTCAACGATCTAAAATGCTTTGAAAATGCTTATTTTTAGCAAAACAGCACGTTTTGAGCTTTAATCTGCGTTTTAACGCGTAAAACAGCATAAAACGACGAATTTTTTATTATTCGTTTTTATTAATATTGCTTCGGTGAACGATTCCAGCGTTAAAATGCTTGAAATGCTTATTTTAGCAAAACAGCACGTTTTGAGGCTTTAATCTGCGTTTAACGCGTAAAAACAGCATAAAAAGGAGCGAATTTTTTTATTATTCGTTTTTATTAATATTGCGCGTCTATTTGAACGATTTCCAGCGATCTAAAATGCTTGAAAATGCTTATTTTAGCAAAACAGCACGTTTGCAGGCTTTATCTGCGTTTAACGCGTAAAACCAGCATAAAACGACGAATTTTTTATTATTCGTTTTTATTATGTGCTTCTATTTGAACGATTTCAGCGATCTAAAATAGCGAAAATGCTTATTTAGCAAAACAGCACGTTTTGAGCTTTAATCTGCGTTTTAACGCTGAAAACAGCTTTATAAAACGACGAATTTTTTATTATTAGTTTTTTATTAATATTGCGTCTATTATTTGAACGATTTCAACGATCTAAAATGCTTGAAAATGCTTATTTTAGGAAAAAGCACGTTTGAGCTTTAATCTGCGTTTTAACGCGTAAAACAGCATAAAACGCCGAAATTTTTATTATTCGTTTTTTATTAATATTGCGTCTATTTGAACGATTTCAACGATCTAAAATGCTTTAGAAATGCTTATTTTAGCAAAACAGCACGTTTGAGCTTTTAATCTGCGTTTTAACGCGTAAAACAGCATATAAAACGACGAATTTTTTATTATTCGTTTTTTTATTAATATTGCGTCTATTTGGACGATTTCAACGATCTAAAATGCTTGAAAATGCTTATTTTAGCAAAACAGCACGTTTTGAGCTTTAATCTGCGTTTTAACGCGTAAAACAGCATAAAAACGAAGAATTTTTATTATTCGTTTTTATTAATATTGCTTCTATTTGAACGATTTCAACGATCTAAAATGCTTGAAAATGCTTATTTTAGCAAAACAGCACGTTTTGAGCTTTAATCTGCGTTTTAACGCGTAAAACAGCATAAAAACGACGAATTTTTATTAGTTTTTTATTAATATTGCGTCTATTTGAACGATTTCAACGATCTAAAATGCTTGAAAATGCTTATTTTAGCAAAACAGCACGTTTTGAGCTTTATTCTGCGTTTTCACGCGTAAAACAGCATAAAACGACGAAATTTTTATTATTCGTTTTTATTAATATTGCTTCTATTTGAACGATTTCAACGATCTAAAATGCTGAAAATGCTTATTTTAGAAAAACAGCACGTTTTGAGCTTTTATTCTGCGTTTTAACGCGTAAAACAGCATAAAAACGACGAAATTTTAATTATTCGTTTTTATTAATTGCGTCTATTTGAACGATTTCAACGATCTAAAACGCTTGAAAATGCTTATTTTAGCAAAACAGCACGTTTTGAGCTTTAATCTGCGTTTTAACGCGTAAAACAGCATAAAATGACGAATTTTTATTATTCGTTTTTATTAATATTGCTTCTATTTAAATGATTTCAACGATCTAAAATGCTTGAAAATGCTTATTTTAGCAAAACAGCACGTTTTGAGCTTTAATCTGCGTTTAACGCGTAAAACAGCATAAAAACGACGAAATTTTTATTATTCGTTTTTATTAATATTGCTTCTATTTGAACGATTTCAACGATCTAAAATGCTTGAAAATGCTTATTTTAGCAAAACAGCACGTTTTGAGCTGTAATCTGCGTTTTTAACGCGTAAAACAGCATAAAAACGACGAATTTTTTATTATTCGTTTTTTATTAATATTGCGTCTATTTGAACGATTTCAACGATCTAAAATGCTTGAAAATGCTTATTTTAGCAAAACAGCACGTTTTGAGCTTTAATCTGCGTTTTAACGCGTAAAACAGCATAAAAACGACGAATTTTTTATTATTCGTTTTTATTAATATTGCGTCTATTTGAACGATTTCAACGATCTAAAAATGCTTGGAAATGCTTATTTTAGCAAAACAGCACGTTTGAGCTTTATTCTGCGTTTTAACGCGTAAAACAGCATAAAAACGACAAAATTTTATTATTCGTTTTTATTTTTATTGCGTCTATTTGAACGATTTCAACGATCTAAAATGCTTGAAAATGCTTATTTTAGCAAAACAGCACGTTTTGAGCTTTAATCTGCGTTTTAACGCGCAAAACAGCATAAAACGACGAATTTTTATTATTCGTTTTTATTAATATTGCTTCTATTTGAACGATTTCAACGATCTAAAATGCTTGAAAATGCTTATTTGGAAAAAAGCACGTTTTGAGCTTTTAATCTGCGTTTTAACGCGTAAAACAGCATAAAACGACGAAATTTTTTATTATTCGTTTTTATTAATATTGCGTCTATTTGAACGATTTCAACGATCTAAAATGCTTGAAAATGCTTATTTTAGCAAAACAGCACTTTTTGAGTTTTAATCTGCGTTTTAACGCGTAAAACAGCAAAAAAACGACAAAATTTTTTATTATTCGTTTTTATTAATATTGTTCTTTTTTGAACGATTTCAACGATCAAAATGCTTGAAAATGTTTATTTTAGAAAACACCCTTTTTTTGAGTTTTAACCCGCGTTTTAACGCGAAAAACAGCAAAAAAACGACAAATTTTTTTATTTTGGTTTTTATTAATATTGCGTCTATTATTTGAACGATTTCAACGATCAAAAATTTGCGAAAATGTTTTATTTTAGGAAAAAAGCGTTTTAAATTTTTAACTGCTTTTTAACGGAAAACAGCAAAAAAACCCCGGGAAATTTTTTATTATTCGTTTTTTTTAATATTGCGTCTATTTGAACGGTTTTAAACGATCTAAAAACTTGAAAATGCTTATTTTAGCAAAACAGCACGTTTTGGGGGTTTTTAATCTGCGTTTTAACGGGGTAAAACAGCAAAAAAACGACGAATTTTTTTTTATTATTCTTTTTTTATTAATTTGTTTCTATTTAAACCCGTTTTAAACGATCTAAAATGTTTTAAAAAATGTTTTATTTTAGAAAAAACAGCACGTTTTGAGTTTTTAATCTGCTTTTTAAGGCAAAACAGCATAAAAACGACGAATTTTTTTTATTGGGGTTTTTTTAAATTTCCCTTCGATTTGAACGTTTTAAAAAGGGGTCAAAAGGGCAAAAAATGTTTTTTAGCAAAACGGCACTTTTTTGAGTTTTTAATCTGCTTTTTTAACGCGAAAAACCCGGCAAAAAAAGACAAATTTTTTTATTATTCTTTTTTTATTAAATATTGCGTCTATTTGGACGTTTTCCAACGATCTAAAATGCTTGAAAATGCTTATTTTAGCAAAACAGCACGTTTTGAGCTTTAATCTGCGTTTTAACGCGTAAAACAGCATAAAACGACAGAATTTTATTATTCGTTTTTATTAATATTGCGTCTATTTGAACGATTTCAGCGATCTAAAATGCTTGAAAATGCTTATTTTAGCAAAACAGCACGTTTTGAGCTTTATTCTGCGTATTAACGCGTAAAACAGCATAAAACGACGAAATTTTTATTATTCGTTTTTTATTTTATTGCGTCTATTTGAACGATTTCAACGATCTAAAATGCTTGAAAATGCTTATTTTAGCAAAACAGCACGTTTGAGCTTTAATCTGCGTTTTAACGCGTAAAACAACATAAAACAGAGAATATTTTTATTCGTTTTTATTAATATTGCTTCTATTTGAGACGATTTCAACGATCTAAAATGCTTGAAAATGTTTATTTTAGCAAAACAGCACGTTTTGAGCTTTATTCTGCGTTTTAACGCGTAAAACAGCATAAAACGACGAAATTTTATTATTCGTTTTTCATTTTATTGCGTCTATTTGAACGATTTCAACGATCTAAAATGCTTGAAAATGCTTATTTTAGCAAAACAGCACGTTTTGAGCTTTTAATCTGCGTTTTAACGCGTAAAGCAGCATAAAACGACGAATTTTTTATTATTCGTTTTTATTAATATTGCTTCTATTTGAACGATTTCAACGATCTAAAATGCTTGAAAATGCTTATTTTAGCAAAACAGCACGTTTTGAGCTTTATTCTGCGTTTTAACGCGTAAAACAGCATAAAACGACAAATTTTTATTATTCGTTTTTTATTATTATTGCGTCTATTTGAACGATTTCAGCTATCTAAAATGCTTGAAAATGTTTATTTTAGCAAAACCCAGCGCGTTTGAGGAAAAACTTTAATCTGCGTTTTTAACACGTAAAACAGCATAAAACGACGAAATTTTATTATTCGTTTTTTTTATTAATATTGCGCGTCTGTTGAACGATTTCAACGATCTAAAATGCTTGAAAATTCTTATTTTGCAGGAAAAAAAGCACGTTTGGCAGGCTTTAATCTGCGTTTTAACGCGTAAAACAGCATAAAACGCCGGGAATTTTTATTATTCGTTTTTTTTATTAATATTGCGTCTATTTGAACGATTTCCAACGATCTAAAATGGCAAAAATGCTTTATTTTAGCAAAAACAGCGTTTTGAGCTTTAATCGTTTAACGCGTAAAACAGCATAAAAGCGACAATTTTTATTATTCGTTTTATTAATATTGCTTCTATTTGAACGATTTCAACGATCACAAAATGCTTGAAATGCTTATTTTATAAAACAGCACGTTTGGCAGGCTTTAATCTGCGTTTTAACGCGTAAAACAGCATAAAACGACGAATTTTTTATTATTCGTTTTTTATTAATATTGCTTCGATTTGAACAGTTTCAACGATCTAAAATGGCAGAAATGCTTATTTTAGCAAAACAGCACATTTTGAGCTTTAATCTGCGTTTTAACGCGTAAAACAGCATAAAAGACGAATTTTTTATTATTCGTTTTATTAATATTTAAAACCGGTTATTCAACGATCTAAATGCTTGAAAATGCTTATTTTATACGAAGCCAGCACGTTTTGAGCTTTTAATCTGCGTTTTAGCGCGTAAAACGCTTTATAAAACGACGAATTTTTATTATTCGTTTTATTGTATTGCTTCTATTTAGACGATTTCAACGATCTAAAATGCTTGAGAAAATGCTTATTTTAGCAAAACAGCACGTTTGAGGCTTTAATCTGCGTTTTTAACGCGTAAAACAGCATAAAACGACGAATTTTTTATTATTAGTTTTTATTAATATTGCGTCTATTTGAACGATTTCAACGATCACAAAATGCTTGAAAATGCTTTATTTTAGCAAAACAGCGCGTTTTGAGTTTTAATCAGCGTTTTAACGCGTAAAACAGCATAAAACGATAAATTTTTATTATTCGTTTTTTATTAATATTTGCGTCCTGACCAGACAGTGATTTCCAGCGATCTAAAATGGCGAAAATGCTTATTTTTAGGAAAACAGCACGTTTTGAGGCACAATCTGCGTTTTAACGCGTAAAACAACATAAAACGACGAATTTATTATTATTCGTTTTTATTATGTTAGCTTCTATTTGAACGGTTTCAACGATCTAAAATCAGCGAAAGTACTTATTTTAGCAAAACAGCACGTTTTGAGGACTTCAATCTGCGTTTTAACGCGTAAAACAGCATAAAACGACGAAATTTTTATTATTCGTTTTATATTAATATTTGGCGTCTATTTGAACGATTTCAACGATCTAAAATGCTTGAAATGCTTATTTTAGCAAAACCTTTGAGCTTTATTCTGCGTATTAACGCGTAAAACAGCATAAAACGACGAAATTTTTATTATTCGTTTTTGGTACTGTGCGTCTATTTGAACGTTCCAGCGATCACGTCTTGAAAATGCTTATTTAGCAAAACAGCACGTTTTGAGCTTTAATCTGCGTTTTTGACGCGTAAACATAAAACGAAGAATATTTTTATTATTCGTTTTTATTAATATTGCTTCTATTTGAACGATTTCAGCGATCTAAAATGGCGAAAATGTTTTATTTTAGCAAAACAGCACGTTTGAGCTTTATTCGTTTTAACGCGTAAACAACATAAAAACGACGAAATTTTTATTATTCGTTTTCATTTTGTGCGTCTGTTGAACGATTTCCAGCGATCTGATGGCAGAAAATGCTTGTTTTGGCAAACAGCGCGTTTTGAGCTTTTAATCTGCGTTTAACGCGTAAAACAGCATAAAAACGACGGGTACATTATTCGTTTTTATTAATATGCTTCTATTTGAACGATTTCAACGATCTAAAATGGCAGAAAATGGTTATTTTTTAGCAAAACAGCACGTTTTGAGCTTTTATTCTGCATTTAGCGCGTAAAACAGCATAAAACGGCAAAATTTTATTTTTCGTTTTTTATTAATATTGCGTCTGTTTGAACGATTTCAACGAGCTAAAATGCTTGAAAATGCTTATTTTAGCAGCAAAAACGCTTTGATTTGAGGCTTTAATCACGCGTTTTAACGCGTAAACAGCACAAAAACAGCGAAATTTTATTATTCGTTTTTATTAATATTGCGTCTGTTGAACGGTTTCAACGATCTAAAATGGCGAAAATGTTTTATTTTAGCAAAATAGCACGTTTTGAGCTAATCTGCGTTTTAACGCGTAAAACAGCATAAAAACGACGAAGTTTTTTATTATTCGTTTTATTAATGTTGCGTCTATTTGAACGATTTCCAGCGTTCACAAAATGCTTGAAAATGCTTATTTTAGCAAAAACAGTACGTTTTGAGCTTTATTCTGCGTTTTAGCGGCGTAAACGTAAAACGACAAAATTTTATTATTCGTTTTTATTTTTATTTATTGCGTCTATTTAGACGTTCAACGATCTAAAATGCTTGAAATCTTATTTTAGCAAAACAGCACGTTTTGGCTTTAATCTGCGCTTTAGCAGCGTAAAACGCAAAACGACGAATTTTTTATTATTCGTTTTTATTAATATTGCGTCTATTTGAACGATTTCAACGATCCTAAAATGGCTGAAAATGCTTATTTTTAGCAAAACAGCACGTTTGAGCTTTAATCTGCGTTTTAACGCGTAAAACAACATAAAATTGACAGATTTTTTATTATTCGTTTTTATTAATGTTAGCTATTTGAACGATTTCAACGATCTAAAATGCTTGAAAATGATTATTTTACCAAAACAGCACGTTTTTGAGCTTTTATTCTGCGTTTTAACGCGTAAAACAACATAAACGACAGAATTTTATTATTCGTTTTTATTAATATAGCGTCTATTTGAACGATTTCAACGATCTAAAATGCTTGAAAATGTTTATTTTAGCAAAACAGCACGTTTTAGCTTTTAATCTGCGTTTTAACACGTAAAACAGCATAAAAACGACGAAATTTTTATTATTCGTTTTTATTAATATTGCGTCTATTTGAACGATTTCAACGATCTAAAATGCTTGAAAATTTTATTTTAGCAAAACAGCTCGTTTTGAGCTTTAATC
>NW_027046230.1:0-15000 GCF_025399875.1 Dalotia coriaria | reverse complement strand
ACAGCATAAAAACGACGAATTTTTATTATTCGTTTTTTATTAATATTGCTCTATTTGAACGATTTCAACGACTAAAATGCTTGAAAATGCTTATTTTAGCAAAACAGCACGTTTTGAGCTTTTAATCTGCGTTTAACGCGTAAAAGCGAAAAAACGACGAAATTTTAATTTTTATTATTTGTTATTGAAATTGCATCTAAAATGTTGCAACGTTATTTGCAAAAAGTTGTTTAGCAAAACAGCCGTTTTGAGCTTTAATCGCGTTTTAACGAAAATTAATCGCATATAATACGTTTTTGATTTTCGTTTTTATTAATATGCTTCTATTTGACGATTTCAACATCTAAAAGCTTAAATGCTTATTTTAGCAAAACAGCTAGAAATTTTTTAACGCGTAACAGCATAAAACGACAATTTTATTATTTCGATTAAATTTGCGTCTTTGACATTTCAACAAATTCTTGAGCAAAATGCTTATTTTAGCAAAACAGCACGTTTTAGCGTTTTATTCTCGTTTACGTAAAATAAAAAAAATTTTACTTATTCGTTTTATAATTTGATGTCTATTTGAACGACGTTCAACGATCTAAAATGCTTGAAAAATGCTTATTTAGAAACGACAGTTTGAGCTTAATCTGCGTTTTTAACGCGTAAACGCATAAAAACCGAATTTTATTATCGTTTTTATTAAATTGCTTCTATTTGAACGATTTCAACGTTTCAAAAGGGCGAAAATGCTTTTTTTAAAAACACGTTTTGAGTTTAATTTTGCTTTTTAACCCGTAAAATAGCATTAAAACGACAAAATTTTTTATTATTCTTTTTTTATTAATATTGCGTCTTTTTGAACAATTTAAACGTTTCAAAAATGCTTGAAAATTCCCAATTTTAGCAAAACAGCACGTTTGAGCTTTAATCTGCTTTTTTAACGCAAAAAAGAATAAAAACAGGAATTTTTTTATTATTCGTTTTTTTTTAAATTTTGGTTTTATTTAAAACGATTTCAACGATCTAAAAGCAAAAATGCTTATTTTAGAAAAAACAGCACTTTTTTGGGGCTTTTTTCTCTTTTTAACGCGAAAAAACAGCTTAAAAAACGACAAATTTTTTTATTATTCTTTTTTATTAATATTGCGTCTATTTGGAACGATTTCAACGATCTAAAATGTTTTGAAAATGCTTATTTTTAGCAAAAACAGAAATTTTTTTGACTTTAATCAGCGTTTTAACGCGTAAAAAAAAGCATAAAAACGACAAAATTTTTTTATTTTTCCCGTTTTATTAATTTGGCGTCTATTTAAGGGGATTTAACGATCTAAAATGCTTGGCTTATTTTAGCAAAACAGCACGTTTTGAGTTTTAATCTGTTTTTAACGCGAAAAACAGTTTTAAAAAACGACAAATTTTTTATTATTCTTTTTTTATTAATATTGCTTCAATTTAAAACGTTTTCCCAACGATCTAAAATGTTTTGCAAATGCTTTTTTTAAAAGCAAAACAGCACTTTTTAAGGGAAAATCTGCTTTTTAACGCGTAAAACAGCAAAAAAACGACAAAATTTTTTTTTTATTCTTTTTTTATTAATATTGCGTGTATTTGAACGATTTCAACGATCTAAAATGCTTGAAAATGCTATTTTAGCAAAACAGCACGTTTTGAGCGCTTAATCTGCGTTTTAACGCGTAAAACAGCATAAAAAACGACCAATTTTTATTATCGTTTTTATTAATATTGCTTCTATTTTAACGATTTCAACGATCTAAAATGCTTTAGTATTTTAGCAAAACAGCACGTTTTTGAGTTTTTATTCCCGCGTTTTAACGCGTAAAACAGCATAAAAACGACGAAATTCTTTATTATTCGTTTTATTAATATTGCGCGTCTATTTGAACGATTTCAACGATCTAAAAATGCTTGAAAAATGCTTATTTTAGCAAAACAGCGTACGTTTTGAGCTTTAATCGCGTTTTAACGCGTAAAACAGCATAAAAATGACGATTTTTATTATTCGTTTTTTATTAATATTGCTTCTATTTAAAAACGATTTCAACGATCTGCCGCTTTGAAAATGCTTATTATTTTAAAGCAAAAACAGCACGTTTGAGCTTTTAATCTGCGTTTTAGCGCGTAAAAACAGCACAAAACGACGAAATTTTATTATTCGTTTTTATTAATATTGTTTATTTGAACGATTTCAACGATCTAAAAATGCTTGGAAATGTTTATTTTAGCAAAACAGCACGTTTTGGCTTTAATCAGCGTTTTAACGCGTAAAACAGCATAAAAAACGACGAATTTTTTTATTATTCGTTTTTACAATATTGCGTCTATTTGAACGATTTCAACGATCTGTAAAATGCTTGAAATGCTTATTTTAAAGCAAAACAGCACGCTTTTTTGAGCTTTAATCAGCGTTTTAACGCGAAAAACAGCATAAAAACGTATTATTCGTTTTTATTAATATTGCGTCTATTTGAACGATTTCAACGATCTAAAATGCTTGAAAAATGTTATTTTAGCAAAAAAACAGTTATGTTTTGAGCTTTAATCTGCGTTTTAACGCGTAAAAACAAAGCATAAAAACGACGAATTTTTTATTATTCGTTTTTATTATTATTGTTTCTATTTTGAACGATTTCAACGATCTAAAAATGCTGGCACGCCATTTTAGCGCAAAACAGCACGTTTTGAAAGCTTTATTCTGCGTTTTAACGTAAAACAGCATAAAAAAACGACGAAATTTATTATTCGTTTTTATTAATATTGCGTCTATTTGAACGATTTCAACGATCTGTACGCTTGAAATGTTATTTTAGCAAAACAGCACGTTTTGAGCTTTAATCTGCGTTTAATGCGTAAACAGCATAAAAAAATGACGAATTTTTATTATTCGTTTTTATTAATATTGCGTCTATTTGAACGATGTCAACGATCTAAAAATGCTTGAAAAATGCTTATTTTAAAGCGTAAAACAGCACGTTTGCTTTTATTCTTCGTTTTAACGCGTAAAACAGCATAAAAACGACGAATTTTTATTATTCGTTTTTATTAATATTGCGTCTATTTTGAACGATTTCAACGATCTAAAATGCTTTCTGAAAATGCTTATATTAGCAAAACAGCACGTTTTGAGCTTTTATTCTGCGTTTTAACGCGCGTAAAAACAGCATAAAACGACGAAATTTTTATTATTCCGTTTTTTATTGCTGGCGCTGCGTCTATTTGAACGATTTCAACGATCTAAAATGCTTGAAAATGCTATTTTAGCAAAAACAGCACGTTTTGAGCTTTAATCTGCGTTTTAACGCGTAAAACAGCATAGTAATTTTTTGTATTATTCGTTTTTATTAATATTGCGTCTATTTTGGAACGATTTCAATCTAAAATGCTTGAAAAGCTATTTTAGCAAAACAGCACGTTTTGAGTTTAATCTGCGTTTTAATGCGTAAAACAAAGCATAAAAACGACGAATTTTTTATTATTCGTTTTTATTAATATTGCTTCTATTTGAACGATTTCAACGATTTAAAAATGCTTTAAATGTTTATTTTAGCAAAAACAGCACGTTTTTGAGCTTTATTCTGCGTTTTAACGCGTAAAAACAGCGCTAAAAACGACGAAATTTTTATTATTCGTTTTTATTAATATTGCCTATTTGAACGATTTCAACGTGATCTAAAAATGCTTGAAAATGCTTATTTTAAAGCAAAACAGCACGTTTTGAGCTTTAATCTGCGTTTAACGCGTAAAACAGCATAAAAACGACGAATTTTTATTATTCGTTTTATTATTATTGCTTCTATTTTGAACGATTTCAACGATCTAAAATGCTTGAAAATGCTTATTTTAGCAAAAACAGTTAATGCTTTTGAGTTTTATTCTGCGTTTTAACGCGTAAAACAGCATAAAAAAACGACGAAATTTTTATTATTCGTTTTATTAATATTGCGTCTATTTGAACGATTTCAACGATCTAAAATGCTTGAAAATGCTTATTTAGCAAACAGCACGTTTTGAGCTTTAATCTGCGTTTTAACGCGTAAAACAGCATAAAATGACGAATTTTTATTATTCGTTTTTATTATTGCGTCTATTTTGAACGTGATGTCAACGATCTAAAAATGCTTGAATGCGCTTATTTTAGCAAAACAAAGCACGTTTTGAGCTTTATTCTTCGTTTTAACGCGTAAAACAGCATAAAACGACGAATTTTTTATTATTCGTTTTTTTATTAATATGCCTTATTTGAACGATTTCAACGATCTAAAAATGTTTTTGAAAAATATATATTAGCAAAACAGTTAATGTTTTTTGAGTTTTATTCGCGTTTTAACGCGTAAAACGCATAAAAAAAAACGACGAAATTTTTATTATTCGTTTTTATTAATATTGCGTCTATTTTGAAACGATTTCAACGATCTAAAATGCTTGTACGTTTATTTTAGCAAAACAGCACGTTTTTGAGTTTTAATCTGGCGTTTTTTAACGCGTAAAACAGCATAAAAACGACGAAATTTTATTATTCGTTTTTATTAATATTGCGTCTATTTGAACGATTTCAACGATCTAAAATGCTTGAAAATGCTTATTTTAGCAAAACAGCACGTTTTGAGTTTTAATCTGCGTTTAACGCGTAAAACAAAGTACAAAAACGACGAATTTTTATTATTCGTTTTATTACTATTGCGTCTATTTATAAACGATTTCAAATCGATCTAAAATGCTTTGAAAAATGCTTATTTTAGCTAAACAGCACGTTTTGAGCTTTAATCTGCGTTTTAACGCGTAAAACAGCATAAAAACGACGAATTTTATTATTCGTTTTTTATTAATATTGCGTCTATTTTGGAACGATTTCAACGATCTAAAATGCTTGAAAATGCTTTATTTTAGCAAAACAGCATCGCTTGAGTTTTGTAATCTGCGTTTTAACGCGTAAAACAGCATAAAAAAACGACGAATTTTTTATTATTTGTTTTTATTATTATTGCTTCTATTTGAACGATTTCAACGATCTGCACGCTTAAAATGCTTATTTTAGCAAAAACAGCACGTTTTGAGCTTATTCTGCGTTTTAACGCGTAAAACAGCATAAAAACGACGAAATTTTTTATTACTGTTTTATTAATATTGCGTCTGGTTTGAACGATTTCAACGATCTAAAATGCTTGAAAGTGTTTTATTTTAGCGCACAGCACGTTTTGAGTTTAATCTGCGTTTTAGCGCGTAAACAAAAGCATGTACCGACGAATTTTTATTATTCGTTTTTATTATTATTGTTTCTATTTTGAACGATTTAACGATCTTAAAATGCTTGAAAATGCTTATTTTTAAAGCAAAAACAGCACGTTTGAGTTTTTAATCTCGCGCTCTTAACGCGTAAACAGCATAAAACGACGAATTTTTATTATTCGTTTATTAATATTGCGCCCATTTTAAACGATTTCAACGATCTAAAATGCTTGAAAATGCTCATTTTAAAGCAAAACAGCACGTTTTGAGCTTTAATCAGCGTTTTAACGCAAAACAGCATAAAAAAACGACTAAAATTTTTATTATTCGTTTTGGTCGGCTGTTTGCGTCTGCTATTTTAACGATTCAAACGCGATCTAAAATGCTTGAAAATGCTTATTTTAAAGCAAAACAGCACGTTTTGAGTTTAATCTGCGTTTCAACGCGTGTCGACAAAACGACGAATTTTTTTATTATTCGTTTTGGCCAATATTACTCAATTTGAACGATTTCAACGATCTAAAATGCTTGCAAATGCTTATTTCAGCAAAACAGCACGGTTTTAATCTGCGTTTAACGCGTGAAAACAGCGGCAAAAACGGATTTGTATTCTTCCTTATTCGCTTTTTATTAATATTGCGTCTGCTGAACGTGATTTCAACGATCTAAATGCGCCGGAATGCTTATTAGCAAAAAACAGCACGTTTTTGCTTTATTCTGCGTTTTAACGCGTAAAACAGCATAAAAAACGACAAAATTTTTATTATTCGTTTTTGGCTTTTATTGCGCCCGGTTTGAACGATTTTCAACGATCAAAATGCTTGAAAATGCTTATTTTAGCAAAACAGCGTCGTTTTGTTTTAATTCGCGTTTTAACGAAACGCTACGTAAAAAAAAACGACTCTTTTAATTTTTATTACCCGTTTTTATTAATATTGCCTATTTGAAGGGATTTCAACGATCTGCAAAATGCTTGAAAAATGTTATTTTAAAGCAAAACAAGCGTTTTGAGCTTTAATCTGCGTTTTAACGCGCAAAACATCATAAAATGACGAATTTTTATTATCGTTTCTTTTATTAATATTGCTTATATTTAAAACGATTTCAACGATCTAAAAATGCTTGAAAAATGCTTATTTTAAAACAGCACGTTTTGAGCTTTAATCTGCGTTTTAACGCGTAAAAACAACAGCATAAAAACGAATGAAATTTTATATTCGTTTTTATTAATATTGCTTTGTATTTTGGAACGATTTCAACGATCTAAAATGCTTGAAAATGCTTATTTTAGCAAAACAGTTAACGTTTTGAGCTTTAATCTGCGTTTACCGCAAAACAGCATAAAACGACGTACCTTTGCCGTTCGTTTTTGCCATTATTGCGTTTGAACGAGATTTCAAACGATCTGCGCCGCTTGAAATGCTTATTTTAGCAAAATGTTAACGTTTTGTTTAATCAGCGTTTAACGCGTAAAACAGCATTACGCAAAACGACGAAATTTTTTATTATTCGCAAATATTTTATTAATATTGCGTCTATTTTGAAACGATTTCAACGATCTAAAAATGCTTGAAAATGCTTATTTTAGCAAAACAGCATCGTTTTTGAGCTTTAATTCTGCGTTTTAACGCGTAAACAGCAAAACGACCAATTTTTGTTTTTTATTATTATTGCTTCTATTTGAACGATTAACGATCTAAAATAAATGCTTGAAAATGCTTATTTTAGCAAAACAGCATCGCTTTGAAAGTTTTATTCGCGTTTTAACGCGTAAACAGCATAAAAAACTTATTTTGTATCTTTTATTATCTGTTTTTATTAATATTGCGTCATTCGGAACGATTTCCAACCATCTAAAATGCTTGAAAATGCTTATTTTTAGCAAAACAGCATCGTTTTGAGTTTAATCTGCGTTTTAACGCGTAAAAACAGCATAAAATGACGAATTTTTATTATTCATTTTTATTAATACGTTTTAATAAACGATTTCAACGATCTAAAATGCTGTATCGCTATTTTAGCAAAACAGCACGTTTTGAGTTTTAATCTGCGTTTTAACGCGTAAAACAGCATAAAACGACGAATTTTTTATTATCGTTTTATTAATACGCTCTCTATTTGAACGCCTTCAACGACTCAAAATGCTTTGAAAATGCTTATTTTAGCAAAACAGCACGTTTTGAGTTAATCTGCGTTTTAACGCGTAAACGTATACGCAAACTACTGCAAATTTTATTATTCGTTTTTATTAATATTGCGTCTATTTCAACGATTTCTACGATCTAAAATGCTGAAAATGCTTATTTTAGCAAAACAGCACGTTTTGAGCTTTAATCTGCGTTTTAACGCGTAAAACATCATAAAATGACGAATTTTTATTATTGGTTTTTTATTAATATTGCTTATATTTAAAACGATTTCAACGATCTAAAAATGCTTGAAAATGCGATATTTTAGCAAAACAGCATCGTGTTTTGAGTTTTAATCTGCGGTTTTACCGCGTAAAACAAGGGCAAAAAACGACGAAATTTTTATTATTCGCTTTATTAATATTGCTCTTATTTCGGAACGTGATTTCAACGATCTAAAAATGCTTGAAAATGCTTATTTTAGCAAAACAGCACGTTTTGAGCTTAATCTGCGTTTTTCTTAACGCGTAAAAACAGCATAAAAAACGACGAATTTTTTATTATTCGTTTTTATTAATATTGCGTCTATTTGAACGATTTCAACGATCTAAAATGCTTGAAATGTAAAAGCTTATTTTGCAAAACAGCACGTTTTGAGTTTTAATCAGCGTTTTAACGCGTAAACAGCATAAAAACGACGAAATTTTATTATTCGTATTTTATTAATATTGGCGTCTATTTGAACGATTTCAACGTGATCTAAAAATGCTTGAAATGCTTATTTTGTTAAAACAGCACGTTTTGAGCTTTAATCTGCGTTTCTTAACGCGTAAAACAGCATAAAACGACCAATTTTTTATTATTATTCGCTGTTTTTTATTATTATTGCTTCTATTTTAACGATTTCAACGATCTAAAATGCTTGAAAATGCTTATTTTAGCAAAAACAGCATCGTTTATTTTATCTCTCTGCGTTTTAACGCGTAAAAACAGCATAAAACGACGAAATTTTTATTATTCGTTTTTTATTAATATTGCGTCTATTTGAACGATTTCAACGATCTAAAAATGCTTGAAAATGCTTTATTTTAGCAAAACAGCACGTTTGAGCTTTAATCTGCGTTTTAACGCGTAGAATCAGCATAAAAATGACGAATTTTTATTATTCGTTTTTCACATTGCTTCTATTTAAAACGATTTCAAATGACACCCAAAATGCTTTAGAAAATGCTATTTTAGCAAACAGCACGTTTTGAGTTTTAATCTGCGTTTTAATCGCGTAAAACAGCATAAAAACGACGAATTTTTATTCGTTTTTATTAATACGTTTCGCTTTTAACGATTTCAACGATCTAAAATGCTTGAAAATGCTTATTTTAGCAAAACAGCACGTTTTGAGCTTTAATCTGCGTTTTAACGCGTAAAACAGCATAAAACGACGAAATTTTATTATTCGTTTTTATTAATATTGCGTCTATTTGAACGATTTCTACGATCTAAAATGCTTGAAAATAAATATTTTAGCAAAACAGTAACGTTTTGAGCTTTTAATCTGCGTTTTAACGCGTAAAACAGCATAAAAAAAAAAACGACGAATTTTTATTATTCGTTTTTATTAATATTGCTACTATTTGAACTATTTCAACGATCTAAAATGCTTGAAAATGCTTATTTTAAAGCAAAACAGCATCGTTTTGAGCTTTCTAATTCGTGTTTTAACGCGTAAAACAGCATAAAAACGACGAATTTTTTATTATTCGTTTTTATTAATATTGTTTATTTTAACGATTTCAACGATCTAAAAAATGCTTGAAAATGATTATTTTAGCAAAACAGCAATATTTTGAGCTTTTAATCTGCGTTTTAACGCGTAAACAGCATAAAAACGACGAAGTTTTTATTATTCGTTTTATTAATATTGCGTCTATTTGGAACGATTTCAACGATCTAAAAATGCTTGAAAATGCTTATTTTAGCAAAACAGCACGTTTTGAGCTTTAATCTGCGGGGTTTAACGCGTAAAACAGCATAAAAACGACGAAATTTTTATTATTCGCCTTTTGCCACGGTTGCGTCTATTTGAACGATTTCAACGATCTAAAATGCTTGAAAATGTTTATATTAGCAAAACAGCACGTGTTTGAGCTTTATTCTGCGTTTTAACGCGTAAAACAGCATAAAAAAACGACGAAATTTTTATTATTCGTTTTGCCAATATTGCGTCTATTTGAACGATTTCAACGATTCAAAAATGTTTTGAAAATGCTTATTTTAAAGCAAAACAGCACGTTTGAGTTTTAACGTTTTAACGCGTAAAACAGCATAAAAACGACGGGCCCTTTTATTATTCGTTTTATTAATATTGCGTCTATTTGAACGATTTCAACGATCTAAAATGCTTGAAAATGCTTATTTTAGCAAAGTCGTTAACGTTTTGAGCTTTTAATCTGCGTTTTGCGTAAAAACAGCATAAAAACGACGAATTTTTATTATTCGTTTTGCCAATATTGCGTCTATTTGAACGATTTCAACGATTCCAAAATGCTTCTTGAAAATGCTTATTTTAGCTAAACAGCACGTTTTGAGTTTTAATCTGCGTTTTAACGCGTAAAACAGCATAAAAAACGACGAATTTTTTATTATTCGTTTTTTATTATTGCGTCTATTTGAACGATTTCAACGCGATCTAAATGCTTGAAAATGTTATTTTAAAGCAAAAACAGCACGTTTTGAGTTTTAATCTGCGTTTTTAACGCGTAAAACAGCATAAAAACGACGAATTTTTTATTATTTGTTTTTTATTAAGGCTTCTATTTGAAACTATTTCAACGATCTAAAAATGCTTTTGAAAAATAAAAGTTATTTTAGCAAAACAAAGCACGTTTTGAGCTTTTATTCTGCGTTTTAACGCGGCAAAAAACAAAGCATAAAAAACGACGAAATTTTTATTACCGTTTACAATATTGCGTCTATTTGAACGATTTCAACGATTCAAAATGCTTGAAAATGCTTATTTTAGCAAAACAGCACGTTTTTGAGCTTTAATCTGCGTTTTAGTAAAACAGCATAAAAAATGACGAATTTTTTGCCATTCGTTTTTGCCATTGCTTCTATTTGGAAATCCATTTCAACGATCTAAAATGCTTTTTGAAAATGCTTATTTTAGCAAAAACAGCACGTTTTTGAGCTTTAATCTGCGTTTTAACGCGTAAAACAGCATAAAAAACGGACGAATTTTTTATTATTCGTTTTTATTTAATATTGCGTCGGTTTGAACGATTTCTCAACGATCTAAAAATGCTTGAAAATGCTCATTTTAGCAAAACAGCACGTTTTGAGCTTTAATCAGCGTTTTAACGCGTAAAACAGCATGTTCACGAAATTCTTTTATTATTCGTTTTTATTAATTGCTGCGTCTATTTGAACGATTTCAACGATCTAAAATGCTTGAAAATGCTTTGGTTTTAGCAAAACAGCACGTTTTGAGCTTTAATCTGCGTTTTAACGCGTAAAACAGATTTAAAAAACGACGAATTTTTATTATTCGTTTTATTAATATTGCTTCAATTTGAACGATTTCAACATCTAAAAATGCTTGCAAATGCTTATTTCAGCGAAACAGTTAATGTTTTGCTTTAATCTGCGTTTTTAACGCGTAAAACAGCATAAAAACGACGAAATTTTTCTTATTCGTTTTTATTAATATTGCGTCTATTTGAACGATTTCAACGATCTAAATGCTTGAAAAGGCGCTATTTTAGCAAAACAGCATCGTTTTGAGCTATTCTGCGTTTAACGCGTAAAACAGCATAAAAACGACGAAATTTTTATTATTCGTTTTTTATTTTTATTGCGTCTATTTGAACGATTTCAACGATCTAAAATACGTTTGAAAATGCTATTTTAGGCAAAACAAGCACGTTTTGAGTTTAATCTGCGTTTTAACGAGTAAACAGCATAAAACGACGAATTTTTTATTTATTCCGTTTTTATTAATATTGCGTCTATTTGAACGATTTCAACGATCTAAAATGCTTGAAAATGCTTATTTTAAGCAAAACAGCACGTTTTTGAGCTTTAATCTGCTTTTTTAACGCGAAAAACAGCATAAAACGACCAATTTTTATTATTCGTTTTTATTATATTTGCTCTATTTGAACGATTTCAACGATCTAAAATGCTTGAAAATGTTTTATTTAGCAAAACAGCACGTTTTGAGCTTTATTCTGCTTTTTAACGCGAAAAACAGCATAAAACGACAAAATTTTTTATTATTCGTTTTTATTTATTATTGCGTCTATTTGAACGATTTCAACGATCTAAAATGCTTGAAAATGCTTATTTTAGCAAAACAGCACGTTTTGAGCTTTAATCTGCGTTTTAACGCGTAAAACAGCATAAAAATGACGAATTTTTTTATTATTCGTTTTTATTAATATTGCTTCTATTTAAACGATTTCAACGATCTAAAATGCTTGAAAATGCTTATTTTAGCAAAACAGCACGTTTTGAGTTTTAATCTGCGTTTTAACGCGTAAAACAGCATAAAAACGACGAATTTTTTATTATTCGTTTTTATTAATATTGCTTCTATTTGAAGGGATTTCAACGATCTAAAATGCTTGAAAATGCTTATTTTAGCAAAACAGCACTTTTTGAGTTTTTAATCTGCGTTTTAACGCGTAAAACAGCATAAAACGACGAAATTTTATTATTCGTTTTTATTAATATTGCGTCTATTTGAACGATTTCACGATCTAAAATGCTTGAAAATGCTTATTTTAGCAAAACAGAAAAAAAAAAAAAAAAAAAAAAAAAAAAAAAAAAAAAAAAAAAAAAAAAAAAAAAAAAAAAAAAAAAAAAAAAAAAAAAAAAAAAAAAAAAAAAAAAAAAAAAAAAAAAAAAAAAAAAAAAAAAAAAAAAAAAAAAAAAAAAAAAAAAAAAAAAAATTTTTTTTTTTTTTTTTTTTTTTTTTTTTTTTTTTTTTTTTTTTTTTTTTTTTTTTTTTTTTTTTTTTTTTTTTTTTTTTTTTTTTTTTTTTTTTTTTTTTTTTTTTTTTTTTTTTTTTTTTTTTTTTTTTTTTTTTTTTTTGTGAATGCAAAAATTAACCCAAAAATGATTTATTATTCGTTTTTTTGCTTATTTTAGCAAAACAGCAGCCCTTTTGAGGCTTTAATTTTTTTTGCCTTTTTAACGGCCCGGTAAAACGCAACATAAAAACGACATATTTTTTTTTTTTTATTTATTATTTTTCCGTTTTTTTTTTTTAATATCCGTTTTCGTTAGTTTGAACGATTTCAACGATCAAAATGCTTGAAAATGCTATTTAGCAAAACAGCGTTTGAGCTTTAATCTGCGTTTTAACGGTAAACAGCATAAAACGACGAATTTTTATTATTCGTTTTTATTAATATGCGTCTATTTGACGATTTCAACGATCTAAAATGGAAAATGCTTATTTTAGCAAAACAGCACGTTTTGAGCTTTAATCGCGTTTTAACGCGTAAAACAATAAAAAGACGAATTTTTATTATTCGTTTTATTAATATCTTAATTTAAACGATTTCAACGATCTAAAATGCTTGAAATGCTTATTTTAGCAAAACACACGTTTAAGCTTTAATCTGCGTTTTAACGCGTAAAACAGCATAAAACGACAATTTATTCGTTTTTATTAATATTGCTTTTGAACGATTTCAACGATCAAAAATGCTTGAAAATGCTTATTTTAGCAAAACAGCACGTTTGAGCTAATCTGCGTTTAACGCGTAAAACAGCATAAAACGACGAATTTTATTATTCGTTTTATTAATATTGCTTCTATTGAACGATTTCAACGATCTAAAATGCTTGAAAATGCTTATTTAGCAAAACAGCACGTTTTGAGCTTTAATCTGCGTTTTAACGCGTAAAACAGCATAAAAACGACGAATTTTTATTATTCGTTTTTATTAATATTGCGTCTATTTGAACGGTTTCACGATCTAAAATGCTTGTGCTTATTTTAAGCAAAACAGCACGTTTGAGCTTTAATCTGCGTTTAACGCGTAAAACAGCATAAAACGACGAATTTTTATTCGTTTTATTATATTGCTTCTATTTGAACGATTTCAACGATCTAAAATGCTTGAAAATGCTTATTTTAGCAAAACAGCACGTTTTGAGCTTTAATCTGCGTTTTAACGCGTAAAACAGCATAAAACGACGAAATTTTATTATTCGTTTTTATTAATATTGCGTCTATTTGAACGATTTCACGATCTAAAATGCTTGAAAATGCTTATTTTAGCAAAACAGCACGTTTTGAGCTTTAATCTGCGTTTTAACGCGTAAAACACATAAAATGACGAATTTTTATTATTGTTTTTATTAAATTGCTTATATTTAAACGATTTCAACGATCTAAAATGCTTGAAAATGCTTATTTTAGCAAAACAGCACGTTTTGAGTTTAATCTGCGTTTTAACGCGTAAAACAGCATAAAACGACAGAAATTTTATTATTCGTTTTTTATTAATATTGCTTCTATTTGAACGTTTCACGATCTAAAATGCTTGAAAATGCTTATTTTAGCAAAACAGCACGTTTTGAGCTTTATCTGCGTTTTAACGCGTAAAACAGCATAAAACGACGAATTTTAATTATTCGTTTTTATTAATATTGCGTCTATTTGAACGATTTCACGATCTAAAATGCTTGAAAATTTTTATTTTAGCAAAACAGCACGTTTGAGCTTTAATCGCGTTTTAACGCGTAAAACAGCATAAAAGACGATTTTTTATTATTCGTTTTTATTAATATTGCTTCTATTTAAACGATTTCACGATCTAAAATGCTTGAAAATGCTTATTTTAGCAAAACAGCGTTTTGAGCTTTTAATCTGCGTTTTAACGCGTAAAACAGCATAAAACGACAATTTTATTTCGTTTTTATTATAATTGCTTCTATTTGAACGATTTCAACGATCTAAAATGCTTGAAAATGCTTATTTTAGCAAAACAGCACGTTTTGAGCTTTATTCTGCGTTTTAACGCGTAAAACAGCATAAAACGACGAAATTTTATTATTCGTTTTTATTAATATTGCGTCTTTTGAACGATTTCAACGATCTAAAATGCTTGAAAATGCTTATTTTAGCAAAACAGCACGTTTTGAGCTTTAATCTGCGTTTTAACGCGTAAACAGCATAAAAACGACGAATTTTTATTATTCGTTTTTATTAATATTGCGTCTATTTGAACGATTTCAACGATCTAAAATGCTTGAAAATGCTTATTTTAGCAAAACAGCACGTTTTGAGCTTTAATGCGTTTTAACGCGTAAAACAGCATAAAACGACGAATTTTTTATTATTCGTTTTTATTAATATTGCTTCTATTTGAACGATTTCAACGATCTAAAATGCTTGAAAATGCTTATTTTAGCAAAACAGCATTTGAGCTTTATTCTGCGTTTTAGTAAACACATAAAACGAAATTTTATTTCGTTTTATTAATATTGCGTCTATTTAGCATTTAACATTTTAAATTTGTTTTAAATGCTTATTTTAGCAAAAAGCACGTTTTATTATCTTTTTTAATTGCGTCTATTTGAAACTTTTAAATCAAAATTTTAAAATTTGTTTTTTATTTACCCAAAA
>NW_027046229.1:0-29610 GCF_025399875.1 Dalotia coriaria | reverse complement strand
AATATTGCGTCTATTTGAACGTTTCAACGACAAAATGCTTAAAAGCTTATTTTAGCAAACAGCACGTTTTGGTTTAATCTGCGTTTAACGCGTAACAATAAAAGACGAATTTTTATTATTCGTTTTTTTAATATTGCTCTATTTGAACGATTTCAACGATCAAAATGCTTAAAATGCTTATTTTAGCAAAACAGCACGTTTTGAGCTTTAATCTGCGTTTACGCGTAAAACAGCATAAAAACGACGAATTTTTATTATTTTTTTATTAATATTGCGTCTATTTGAACGATTTCAACGATATAAAATGCTTGAAAATGCTTATTTTAGCAAAACAGCACGTTTTGAGCTTTAATCTCGTTTTAACGCGTAAACACATAAAACGACGAATTTTTTTATTTTTTATATTGCGTCTATTTGAACGATTTCAACGATATAAAATGCTTGAAAATTTATTTTAGCAAAACAGCACGTTTTGAGCTTTAATCTGCGTTTAACGCGTAAAACAGCATAAAAACGACGAATTTTTATTATTCGTTTTTTAATATTGCTCTATTTGAACATTTAACGATCTAAAATGTTGAAAATTTTAAAAAACAGCACGTTTTGAGTTTTAATCTGCGTTTTAACGCGTAAAACAGCATAAAACGACGAATTTTTAATTCGTTTTATTAATATTGCTCTATTTGAACGATTTCAACGATCAAAATGCTTGAAAATGCTTATTTTAGCAAAACAGCACGTTTGAGCTTTATTCTGGTTTTAACGCGTAAAAGGGCAAAAACGCGAAATTTTTATTTTCATTTTTTATTAATATTGCTTATTTGAACGATTTCAACGATCTAAAATGCTTGAAAATGCTTATTTTAGCAAAAGCAACTTTTGAGCTTTAATTGCTTTTTAAACCCGGAAAAACAGCATTTAAAACGAATTTTTATTATTCGTTTTTTATTAATATTGCTTCTATTTAAACGATTTCAACGATCTAAAATGCTTGAAAATGCTTATTTTAGCAAAACAGCAGTTTTAGCTAACAAGTTTAACGCGTAAAACAGCATAAAACGACGTTTTTATTATCGTTTTTAAATTAATCTTTCTATTTGAACGTTTTTTATCAAAAAATGCTTGAAAATGTTATTTTAGCAAAACAGCATCGTTTTGAACTTTATTCTTTTTACGTAAAAAGATAAACGACGAAATTTATATTATCTTTTATTAATATTGCGTCTATTTGAACGACAACGATCTAAATGCTTGAAAATGTTCGCTTAAAGCAAAACAGCAAATTTGAGTTTAATCTGCGTTTTTAACGCGTAAAACAGCATAAAAGACGAATTTTACTATTCGTTTTATTAATATTGCTTCTATTTAAAACAGTTCACATTAAAGCTTGAAAATGCTTATTTTAGCAAAACAGCACATTTTGAGCTTTCATCTCGTTTTTACGCGTAAAACATAAAACGACGAATCTTTAATTATTGTTTTTATTAAATACCTCATTTGAAATTTACATCAAAATGCTTGAAATGCTTATTTTAGCAAAAGCACGTTTTGAGCTTTAATTGCGTTTTTAACGCTAAATTACATACAACGAAATTTTTTTGAATTTTATTTTAAAACCATTTGAACGATTTCAACGCGATCTAAAATGCTTAAAACTTATTTTAGCAAAACAGCACGTTTTGAGCATTAATGCGTTTAACGCGAAAAATAAAAAAAATTTTATTATTCGTTTTTTATTAATATTAGCTTCTATTTAACGTTTTAACGATCAAAAGCTTGAAAATGTTATTTTAGCAAAACAGCACTTTTATTAATCTGCGTTTTAAGCGAAATACAAAAATGACAATGTTAAATTTTTTTAAATATTGCTTTATTTCAAATTCCAACGATCTAAAATGCTTGAAATGCTTTATTTTAGCAAAACAGCACGTTTGAGTTTCATCGCTTTAACGACAAAAAGCTAAAAGCATTTTTATTATTCGTTTTTATTAATATTGCTTCTATTTGAACGTATTTCAACGATCTAAAATGCTTGAAAATGCTTATTTTAGCAAAACAGATGTTTGAGCTTTAATTCAGTTTAACGCTAAAATCATAAAACGACGAAATTTTTATTATTCGTTTTATTAATTGCGTCTATTTGAACGATTTCAACGATCAAAATTTAAAATGCTTATTTTAGCAAAACGCACGTTTTGAGCATTAACCCTTTTAACGCGTAAAACAGCATAAAAACGACGAAATTTTATTATTCGTTTTTATTAATATTCTTCTATGAACGATTTCAAATTCAAATGCTTGAAAATGCTTATTTTAGCAAAACAGATTTACGATCTAATCTTAACGCGTAAACAGAAAAATGACGAATTTTTATTTATTCGTTTTATTAATATGGTCTATTTGAACGATTTCACGATCTAAAATGCTTATATGCGTTATTTTAGCAAAACAGCACGTTTTGAAGCTTTAATCTGCTTTTACAACAGACAGCTTAAAACTACGAATTTTTTATTATCGTTTTATTAATATTAGTTTTTTGAACGTTTTTCATCTAATTTTCTTGAAAATGCTTATTTTAGCAAAACAGCACGTTTTGAGCTTTAATCTTGCGCTTATCGCAAAAGCTAAAACTTTAGGTACGTATTCGTTTTTATTAATATTGCGTCTTTTGAACGATTTCAACGATATAAAATGCTTGAAAATGCTTATTTTAGAAAAGCACTTTTAGTTTAATCTTCGTTTAACGCGTAAAACACCATAAAAACCGAATTTTTATTATTTTTTATTATATTGCGTCTATTTGAACGATTTCAACGATCTAAAATGTCTGAAAATGCTTATTTAGCAAAACAGCACGTTTGAGTTTTTAGCGTTTAACGCGTTAAACCAAAACACTAAAACGACGAATTTTTATTATTCGTTTTTATTATATTGCTTCTATTTGAACGATTTCATCGATCTAAAATGCTTGAAAATGCTTATTTTAGCAAACAGCACGTTTTCAGCTTTATTCTGCGTTTTAACGCGTAAAACAGCAAAAAACGACGAAATTTATATTATTCGTTTTTATTAATATTGCGTCTATTTGAACGATTTCAACGATCTAAAATGCTGAAAATGCTTCTTAAGCAAAACAGCACGCTTTGAGCTTTAATCTGCGTTTTAACGCGTAAAACAGCATAAAATGACGAATTTTTACTATTCGTTTTTATTAATATTGCTTCTATTTAAACGATTCCAACGATCTAAAATGCTTGAAAATGCTTATTTTAGCAAAACAGCACGTTTTGAGCTTTCATCCGCGTTTTAACGCGTAAAACAGCATAAAACGACGAATTTTTATTATTCGTTTTTTAATATTGCTTCTATTTGAACGATTTCAACGATCTAAAATGCTTGAAAATGCTTATTTTAGCAAAACAGCACGTTTTGAGTTTTATTCTGCTTTTTTAACGCGTAAAACAGCATAAAAACGAGAAATTTTTATTATTCGTTTTTTATTAATATTTGCTATTTGAACGATTTCAACGTCTAAAAGCTTGAAAATGCTTATTTTGAAAACCCCGTTTTGAGTTTTTATTTTTTTTTAACGCGTAAAACAGCATAAAAATAAAATTTTTATTTCGTTTTATAATATTCTTCTATTTAACGTTCAACGATCTAAAACGCTGAAAATGTTTATTTTAGCAAAACAGCACGTTTTGAGTTTTAATCGCGTTTTAACGCGTAAAAAGCATAAAAGACAATTTTTATTATTCTTTTTTATTAATATTGTTCTATTTAACGATTTAACGATAAAAAAATGTTTGAAAATGCTTTTTTTAAAAACAGCACTTTTTGGGCTTTAATCTGCTTTAACGTAAACGCATAAAACGACAAAATTTTTATTATTCTTTTTTATTAATATTTTATTTGAACGATTTAAACGATCTAAAATGCAAAAAATGTTTATTTTAGCAAAACAGCACGTTTTGAGTTTAATCTGCGTTTTAACGCGAAAAACAGCATAAAACGACAAATTTTTTTTAATTATTCGTTTTTTTATTGAGTCTATTTGAACGATTTCAACGATCTAAAATGCTTGAAAATGCTTATTTGTAGCAAAACAGCACGTTTTGAGCTTAATCTGCGTTTAACGCGTAAAACAGCATAAAACGACGAACTTTTTACTTATTCGTTTTATTAATATTGCGTCTATTTGAACGATTTCAACGATCTAAAACAAGCTTGAAAATGCTTATTTTTAGCAAAACAGCACGTTTTGAGCTTTAATCTGCGTTTTTAACGCGCAAAACAGCATAAAAATGACGAAATTTTTATTATCTTTTTCGTTTTTTATTAATATTGCGTCTATTTGAACGATTTCAACGATCTAAAATGCTTGAAAATGTTATTTTAGCAAAACAGCATCGTTTTGAGGCTTTATTCTGCGTTTAACGCGTAAAACAGCATAAAACGACGAAATTTTTTATTATTCGTTTTTATTACTTATTGCTTCTATTTAAATGATTTCAACGATCTAAAATGCTAGAAATGCTTATTTTGCCAAATGTTTTGAGCTTTAATCTGCGTTTAACGCGTAAAACAGCATAAAAACGACAAATTTTATTATTCGTTTTTATTCATATTGCTTCTATTTGAAACGATATCAACGATCTAAAATGCTTGAAAATGCTTATTTTAAGCAAAACAGCACGTTTTGAGCTTAACCGTTTTAACGCGGGAAACAGCATAAAAACGACGATTTTTTATTATTCGTTTTTATTAATATTGCGTCTATTTGAACGATTTCAACGATATAAAATGCTTGAAAATGCTTATTTTAGCAAAACATCACGTTTTGAGTTTTAATCAGCGTTTTAACGCAAAACAGCAAAAACGACGAAATTTTATTATTCGTTTTTTATTAATATTGCGTCTTATTTGAACGATTTCAAATCGATCTAAAATGCTTGAAAATGCTTTATTTTAGCAAAACAGCACGTTTTTGAGCTTTAATCTGTGTTTTAACGCGTAAAACAGCATAAAAAACGACGAATTTTTTATTATTTGTTTTTATTAATATTGCGTCTATTTGAACGATTTCAACGATCTAAAATGCTTGAAAATGCTTATTTTAAAGCAAAAACAGCACGTTTTGAGCTTTAATCTGCGTTTCAACGCGCGTAAACAGCATAAAAACGACGAATTTTTTATTATTTGTTTTTATTAATATTGCTTCTATTTGAACGATTTCAACGATATAAAATGCTGGAAAATGTTTATTTTAGCAAAAACAGCACGTTTTGAGCTTTATTCTGCGTTTTAACGCGTAAAACAGCATAAAAAACGACGAAAATTTTTATTATTCGTTTTTATTAATATTGCGTTTATTTGAACGATTTCAACGATCTAAAATGCTTGAAAATGCTTATTTTAGCAAACAGCACGTTTTGTGCTTTAATCTGCGTTTTAACGCGTAAAACAGCATAAAAATGACGAATTTTTATTATTCGTTTTATTAATATTGCTTCTATTTAAACGATTTCAACGATCTAAATGCTTGACAATGCTTATTTTAGCAAAACAGCACGTTTGAGTTTTAATCTGCGTTTTAACGCGTAAAAACAGCATAAAAAAACGACGTAAATTTTTATTATTCGCTTTTTATTAATATTGCTTCTATTTGGAACGATTTCAACGATCTAAAATGCTTGAAAATGCTTATTTTAGCAAAACAGCACGGGCTTTGAGCTTTAATCTGCGTTTCTTATCGCGTAAAACAGCATAAAAAACGACGAAATTTTTACATCTGTTGTTGCCAATATTGCGTCTATTTGAACGTGATTTCCAACGATCTAAAATGCTTGATAATGCCGCATTTTAGCAAAACAGCACGTTTTGAGCTTTTAATCTTCGTTTAACGCGAAAATCACCACAAAAACGAGACGAATTCTTTTATTATCGTTTTTTATTAATATTGCGTCTATTTGAACGATTTCAAATCGATCTAAAAATGCTTGAAAATGCTTATTTTAGCAAAACATCACGTTTGAGCTTTAATCAGCGTTTTAACGCGTAAAACAGCATAAAACGACGAAATTTTTATTATTCGTTTTTATTGCCGCGCCCATTTGAACGATTTCAACGATCTAAAATGCTTGAAAATGCTTATTTTAGCAAAAACAAGTTAATGCTTTGAGCTTTTAATCTGCGTTTTAACGCGTAAAACAAACACATAAAACGACTGAAATTTTTATTATTCGTTTTTTACATTACGTTTCTATTTAAAACGATTTCAACGATCTAAAATGCCAGGAAAATGCTTATTTTGTGCAAAACAGCACGTTTTGAGCTTTAATTCCGCGTTTTAACGCGTAAAACAGCATAAAAATGACAAATTTTTATTATTCGTTCTTTTTTATTCATATTGTTTCTATTTCTGAACGATTTCAACGATCTAAATGCTCGAAAAGCTTATTTCAGCAAAAATGTTAATGCCTTTTGAGCTTTTAATCAGCGTTTAACGCGTAAAACAGCATAAAAACGACGAATTTTATTATTCGTTTTTGCCAATATTGCGTCTATTTGAACGATTTCAACGATATATAACACTTGAAATGCTTATTTTAAGCAAAATATCACGTTTTGAGCTTTAATCGCTGTTTTAACGCGCGTAAAACAGCATAAAAACGACGAAATTTTTATTATTCGTTTTTATTAATATTGCGTCTATTTGAACGATTTCCAACGATCTAAAATGCTTGAAAATGCTTATTTTAGCAAAAAACAGCACGCCGCAGCTTAATCTGCTTTAACGCGTAAAACAGCATAAAACGACGAATTTTTTATTATTCGTTTTTATTATTATTGCTTCTATTTGAACGTGATTTCAACGATCTAAAATGCTTGAAAATGCTTATTTTAGCAAAAACAGCAAATGCTTTGAGCTTTAATCTGCGTTTTAACGCGTAAAAACAGCATAAAACGACGAATTTTTATTATTCGTTTTTATTAATATTGCTTCTATTTGAACGATTTCAGCGGATCTAAAATGCTTGAAAATGCTTATTTTAGCAAAACAGCACGTTTTGAGTTTTTAATCTGCGTTTTAACGCGCGTAAAACAGCATAAAAACGACGAAATTTTTATTATTCGTTTTTATTAATATTGCGTCTATTTGAACGATTTCAACGATCTAAAAATGCTTGAAAATGCTTATTTTAGCAAAACAGCACAAATGTTTTGAGCTTTTAATCTGCGTTTTAACGCGTAAAACAGCATAAAAATGACGAAATTTTTATTATTCGTTTTTTATTAATATTGAGTCTATTTGAACGATTTCAACGATCTAAAATGCTTGAAAATGCTTATTTTAGCAAAACAGCACGTTTTGAGCTTTTAACGTTTTAACGCGTAAAAACAGCATAAAACGACGTAACTTTACTATTCGTTTTTATTAATATTGCGTCTATTTGAACGATTTCAACGATCTAAAATGCTTGAAAATGCTTTTATTTTAGCAAAACAGCACGTTTTGAGCTTTAATCTGCGTTTTAACGCGTAAAACAGCATAAAAATGACGAAATTTTTATTATTCGTTTTTACATTATTGCGTCTATTTGAACGTGATTTCAACGATCTAAAATGCTTGAAAATGCTTATTTTAGCAAAAACAGCACGTTTTGAGCTTTATTCTGCGCTTCGGAACGCGTAAAACAGTACAAAAAACGACGAAATTTTTATTATTCGTTTTTATTAATATTGTCGACAAACGATTTCAACGATCTGCCGCTAGAAAATGCTTATTTTAGCAAAACAGCACGTTTTGAGCTTTAATCTGCGTTTTAACGCGTAAAACAGCATAAAACGACAAATTTTATTATCTGTTTTTATTCATATTGCTTCTATTTTGAACGATATCAACGATCTAAAATGCTTGAAAATGCTTAGTTTTAGCAAAACAGCACGTGTTTTGAGCTTTTTAATCAGCGTTTTAACGCGTAAAAAACAGCATAAAACGACGATTTTTTTATTATTCGTTTTTATTAATATTGCGTCTATTTGAACGATTTCAACGATATAAAATGCTTGAAAATGCTTATTTTAGCAAAACATCACGTTTTGAGCTTTAATCAGCGTTTTAACGCGTAAACAGCAAAAAACGACGAAATTTTATTATTCGTTTTGCCATTATTGCGTCTATTTGAACGATTTCAACGATCTAAAAATGCTTGCGCAATGCTTATTTTAGCAAAAAACAGCACGTTTGAGCTTTAATCTGCGTTTTAACGCGTAAACAGCATAAAACGACGAATTTTATTATTTGTTTTTATTAATATTGCGTCTATTTGAACTCTAAATGATCTAAAATGTTTGAAAAATGCTTATTTTAGCAAAAAACAGCACGTTTTGAGTTTTTAATCTGCGTTTCAACGCAAAACAGCATAAAACGTGACGAATTTTTTATTATTTGCTTTTTATTAATATTGCTCTATTTGAACGATTTCAACGATATAAAATGCTTGAAAAATGCTTATTTTAGCAAAACAGCACGTTTTGAGCTTTATTCTGCGTTTTAACGCGTAAAACAGCATAAAAAAAACGACGAAATTTTTATTATTCGTTTTTATTAATATTGCGTTTATTTTAAACGATTTCAACGATCTAAAATGCTTGAAAATGCTTATTTTAGCAAAACAAGTTAACGTTTTGTGCTTTAATCTGCGTTTTAACGCGTAAAACAGCATAAAAAATGATGAATTTTTGCCATTCGTTTTTATTAATATTGCTTCTATTTAAACGATTTCAACGATCTAAAATGCTTGACAATGCTATTTTAGCAAAACAGCACGTTTTGAGTTTTAATCTGCGTTTTAACGCGTAAAACAGCATAAAACGACGAATTTTTATTATCGTTTTATTAATATTGCTTCTATTTGAAACGACTTTCAAACACCACGCTTGAAAATGCTTTATTTTAGCAAAACAGCACGTTTTGAGCTTTAATCTGCGTTTTATCGCGCGTAAAACAGCATAAAACGACGAAATTTTTATTATTCGTTGTTTATTAATAATATTGCGTCTATTTGAACGATTTCAAACGATCTAAAAATGCTTGATAATGCCGTTTTAGCAAAACAGCACGTTTTGAGCTTTAATTCGTTTTAACGCGTAAAAACACTACAAAAAACGACGAATTTTATTATTCCGTTTTTATTAATATTGTCTATTTGAACGATTTCAACGATCTAAAATGCTTGAAAATGCTTATTTTGTGCAAAAACATCACGTTTTGAGCGCTTTAATCAGCGTTTTAACGCGTAAAACAGCATACAAAAACGACGAAATTTTTATTATTTGTTTTTTAAAAAAAATTTTAAAAAAGGAAAATTTTTTTTAAAAAAAAAGGTTTTTTTTAAAACTTTTTTAAAAAAAAAAAGTTTTTTAAAACAAAAAAAAATTTTCTTTTTACAAAAAAAATTTTTAAAAAATTTTTTTTTAAAATTTTTTTTAAATTTTTTAACGCAAAAATTTTAAAAACGATTTTTATTTTTTTTTAAAAGCTAAAAAAACCCCCTTTTTTTTATTTTTTTTAAAAAAACGCTTTTAATTTTTTTCCCAAAAAACCTTTTAAAAGTTTTTTAAAAATTTTTTTTTAAAATTTTATTTAAATTTGGTTTTTTTAAAAAAATTTTTTTTAAAAATTTCCGTTTTTTTTTTTTTAACAAAAAACGAAAAAAACAAAATTTTTTTAAAAAAAAAAAAATTTTTTTTCTAAAAAAAAAAAATTTTTTTAACCCGTTTAAAATTTTTTTTTAAAAATTTAAATTTAAAACCAAAATTTTTAAAAAAAAATTTCGCTAAAGGGGAAAAAAAAATTTTAAAAGCATTTTTTTTACTTTTTTTTTTTAAAATTTTTTTAAAAAAAGCTTTTTTTTTTTTAAAAAAATTTTTTAAAAAATTTTTTAATTTTTTTTAAAAAAAAAAAAAATTTTTTTTAAAATTTTTTTTTAAAATTTTTCCCAAAAAACGTTTTTTTACCCCTTTTTTTTTTTTTAAAAAAAAAAAATTTAAAAATTTTCTTTTAAGCAAAAAGAAAAAAAATTTTTTAATTTTTTTAATTTTTTTGAAACGTTTAAAAAAATTTTTAATTTTTTTTAAAAACCCTTTTTTTAAAATTTTTTTAAATTTTTTAAAACAAAATTTTTTTAAAAGTTTTATTTAAAATTTTTTTTAAATTTTTTTAACCCAAAAAACCCTTTTTTTTAAAAGTTTTTTTTTTTTATTTTTTAACGCAAAACAAAAAAAATTTATTTTGAAAAACCTTTTTTATTTTTTTTAACGCTAAAAAAAAAAAAAAATTTTTTTTTTTAAAAAATTTTTTTTTTAATTGCTTTAAAAGAAAATTTTCAAAAAATTTTTTTTTAATTTTTTTTAAAAAACAAAAGGGAAAATTTTTTTTTAAAAAAAGCCGGGAAATTTTTTCGTAAAATTTTAAAAAATTTTTAAAAACCTTTTTTTAAATGCTTTTTAAGGGTTTAAAAAAAAAGCTTTTTTTACCAAAAAAGTTTTTTTAATTTTTTTTTAAAAAAAAATTTTTTTAAACAAAAATTTGGTTTTTTTTGCAAAAAATTTAAAAAAATTTTTTTTTTCCTTTTTAAAAAAAATTTTTTAATTTTTTTTTTAAAAATTTTAAAAATTTTTAAAACTTTTTTTATTTTTTTTAAAAAGCTTTTAAAATTTTCCTTTAAAAGTAAAATTTTTTTTAAAAAAAATTATTTTTTTTAATTTTTTTAAAAAAACCTTTTAAAAAGGCGTTTTATTTTTTTTAAAGGATTTAAAATTTTAACGAAAAAAAATTTTTTTTAAAAAAATTTTTTTTTAATTTTTTTTCAAAAAAAATTTAAAAGAAAAATTTTTAAAATTTTTTTAAAAGCTTTATTTTTTTAACGAAAAAAACCTAAAAAGCAAATTTTTTTTTTTTATTTTTGCTTTTTTTAAAGGGTTTCCAAAAGAAAAACAAAAATTTTTTTTTGGGGAAAAAATTTTTTTTAAAAAAACGTTTAAAACAAAAAAAAAAAATGTTTTTTTACCCAATTTTTTTTAAAAATTTAAACACAAAAAAGGGAAAATTTATTTTCCAAAAATTTTTCTTTTAACGTTTAACCTAAAAAAAAAAAAACCTTTTTTTTTAAACGTTTTTTATTTATTCTCTTTTAACTTTTTAAAATAAAAAAGAAAATTTTTTTACCAAAAAGGTTTGTTTAACGGAAGGAAAAAGCTTTTAAAAAAAAATTTTTTTATTCTTTTTTTAAAATTTAAAACCCGAAAAATTTAAAATCTTTTTTAAAAACCCCTTTTTATTTAACTTTTTTAACGCAAAAAAGCTAAAAAGGTTTTTTTTAAACGTTTTTTTAATTGCTTTTTAAAAATTTAACCCTTTAAAAGTTAAAATCTTTTTAAAAGCGGTTTTTTTTTTTTTTAACGAAAAAAACCAAAAAAACTTTTTTTTTTACGTTTTTTTTTTTTTTTCCTTTAAAACGTTTTAAAATTTTTTAAAATTTTTTTTAAAAAACCTTTAAAATTTAACTTTTAAGCTAAAACAAAAAAAATTTTTTTTTTTAATTCGTTTTTTCATAACATTTAAATTTAAAATCTTTTTTAAAAAGCTTTTTTAAACTTTTTGGTTTTTAATTTTAAAAGCTAAAAAAAAAAAAAGGTTTTTTTAATTGTTTTTTAAAACCTTTTAAAAATTTTTTAAAAATTTTTTAAAAACAGACGTTTTTTTAATTGTTTTTAAGCTAAAAAGCAAAAACCCAAATTTTTTTTTTTTTTTTTTTTAAAAAAACCTTTTTAAAAATTTAAATTTTTTTAAAATGCTTTTTTACAAAAAGGGGTTTTTTTAACCCTTTTTTTAGCAAAACGAAAAAGGGAAATTTTTATTTTTTTTAAAAAAAATTTTTTTAACGACAATTAAAAATGCTTGAAAATCCCCTTTTTTTAAAAAACAACGTTTTGCAAATGCTTTTAAGCTAAAAACAAAAAAAAATTTTTTATTATTTTTTTATTAAAGTTTAGGGTTTAAAAATCTTTTAAAATGCTTTTTTAAAAAAAAGATTTTGATTTTAAAAATTTTTTTTAATTTAAAAAGAAAAACGACGTTTTTTATTTTTTTTTTTAAAAAAAATTTTTAAAGAAAATTTAAATCTTTTTAAAAATGCTTTTTAAAAACGATTTTATTTTTTTGCTTTAAGCAAAAAAAAAAACCGTTTTTTATTATTTTTTTTAAAAAAATTTTTTTTTAAATTTAAAAATTTTAAACCAAAAAGTTAAAGCAAAAGGGTTTTTAAGGAAAACGGGTTAAAAAAAACCAAAAAATTTTTAAAAAAATTTTTTTTTTTTTTATTAAATTTTTATTTTTTAAAAACAAAAGTTAAAATTTAAAAACCAACGTTTAAAAACCTTTTAAAAAAAAGTAAAAAATTTTTTTTATTATTTTTAAAATACTTTTTTAAAAACACTTAAAAATGTTTTAAAAAACCAAAAACCCTTTTTTAATTCTTTTTTTTAAAAAAAAGCTAAAAAACAAATTTTTAATTTTTTTTAAAATTTTCTTTTTTAAAAACAAAGCCTTTTTAAAATTTTTTTTTTAAAAAAAACAAAAACAATTTTTTTAAAAAACCCAAAAAAACTTTTTTTTAAAATTTTTTTTTAAAATTTTTTATTTAACCAAAAAAAGGGAAATTTTTTAAAAAAAAGGGTTTT
The DNA here is from genome assembly GCF_025399875.1 of Dalotia coriaria. Classification (NCBI taxonomy): domain Eukaryota; kingdom Metazoa; phylum Arthropoda; class Insecta; order Coleoptera; family Staphylinidae; genus Dalotia; species Dalotia coriaria. The sequence goes on along the minus strand of NW_027046229.1, from coordinate 16,863 downwards.
AAACCGAAAAAAAAATAAAAAACGTTTTTTTTTTTTTTTATTAAAAAAAAAATTTAAAAAAAAGAAAAAATTTATTTTAAAAAAAAATTTTTTAAATTTTAATATTTTTTTTTAAAAAAAAAAACGTTTTTAATTCTTTAAAATTTCCCAAAACATTTAAAACCCAAATTTGAAAAATTTTTAAAAAGAAAAAACCCTTTTAACCCAAAATTTTTTTTTTTAAAAAATTTTTTTTTTCCCGTTTTTTTTTCTTTTATTTGGGGTTATTTAACAAAAAATTTTTTTTAAAAGCTTTTGGAAAAAAGTTTTTGGGGAAAAATTTTTTTAAAAAAAAAAAAAACGTTTTTTTTATTTTTTTTAAAATTTTTATTTTAAAAATTTAATTTTAAAACTTTTTAATTTTTAAAAGCAAAACAGAAAATTTTTTTTTTTTTTTTAAAATTTAAAGGTTTTTAACTTTTAAAATTAAAATGTTTTTAAAAAAAATTTTAGCAAAAGCTTTTACAAAAACCTTTTTTTTTTTTTTTAAAAAATTTAACCTTTTTTTTAATTTTTTTTTAAAATTTTTTTTAAAAAAAATTTTTTTTTAAAAAGTTTTTTAAAGCAAAAATTTTAAAGAAAAAAAAAGTTTTTTTAAATTCTTTTTTTTTAAAATTTTTTTTAAAAATTTAAAATTTTTTTAAAAAGCCTTTTTACAACCGTTTAAAAGTTTTAAAAACTAAAAACAAAAAAATTTTTTTTTTTTTTTTAATTTTTAAAAACGTTTTTTAAATCTTTTAAAATGCTTTTTTTTAAAAAAAACCAAATTTTAAATTTTTTTTTAAAAAAAAATAAAAGAAAAATTTTTAACGTTTTTATTATTTTTATTTAAGTTTCAACGAAAAATTTAAAAATTTTTTTTAGCAAAAACCCTTTTTTTAACCCCTTTTAAAAAAAGCTAAAAAGGGAAAAAATTTTTTAATTTTTTTTAAATTTTTTTTTAAAATTTTCCAAATTAAAAGGAAAATTTTATTTGAAAAAAGGAAAAATTTTTTTAATAAAACGTTTTAAAAAAGGGGAAAAATTTTTTTTTTTTTTTAAAAATAAATTTTTTTAAAACTTTTTTAAAAAAAAATTTTAAAAAAATTTTTTTTTAAAAACCAATTTTTTTTTTTTTCCGTAAAAAAAAAAAAACCCTTTTTTATTTTTTTTAAAATTTTTTTTCCAGAACGTTTAAGTTAAAATGCTTAAAATTTAAAAAAAATTTTTATTTTTTTTTTTTTTTAAAAAAAAAACGACAAAAAATTTTTCTTTTTTTAAAGAAAAAACCCGGACTAAAATCTTTAAAAGCTTAAAAAAAAAAGATTTTATTTTTTTTTTTTAAAAAACGTAAAAACTTAAATTAATATTGCGTCTTTTTGAACGATTTCAACGATCAAAATGCTTGAAAATGCTTATTTTGCAAAACAGCACGTTTTGAGTTTTAATCTGCTTTTTAATAAAAAAAAAAGGGTTTTATTTTTTTTTTTTTATTAATATTTTTTTCCATTTGAACGATTTAACGATCTAAAATGCTTGAAAATGCTTTTTTTAAAAGCAAAACAGCACGTTTTGATCTTTAATCTGCTTTTTAACGCGAAAACAGCATAAAACGACGAATTTTTATTATTGTTTTTATTAATATTGCGTCTATTTGAACGATTTCGACGATCAAAAAATGCTTGAAAATGCCATTTTAGCAAAACAGCACGTTTTGAGTTTTTAATCGCGATTTAACGCGAAAAACAGCATAAAACGATTAATTTTATTATTCGTTTTTATTAATATTGCTTCTTTTTAAAAACATTTAAACGATCAAAAATGCTTAAAAATCTTATTTTAGTAAACAGCACGTTTTGAGTTTTTATTCTGCGTTTTAACGCGAAAAAACAGCAAAAACGACAAAATTTTTTATTTTTCGTTTTTTTTTTGCTTCTATTTGAACGATTTCAACGATCAAAATGCTTAAAAATGCTTATTTTAGAAAACAGCACTTTTTGAGTTTTTTTCCCCGTTTTAACGCGTAAAACAGCATAAAAACGAGAAATTTTTTATTCGTTTTTATTAATATTGCGCTATTTGAACGATTTCAACGATCTAAAATGTTATTTTTGCAAAACAGCACGTTTTGAGTTTTAATCTGCGTTTTAACGCGTAAAACAGCATAAAACGACGAATTTTTATTTTCGTTTTATTAATATTGTTTCTATTTGAACGATTTCAACGTCAAAAAATGCTTGAAAATGTTTTACTTTAGCAAAACAGCCTTTTTGAGCTTTATTCGCTTTTTAACGCGAAAAAGCAATAAAACACGAAATTTTTATTATTCGTTTTTTTTATTGCGTCCATTTGAACGATTTCAACGATCAAAAAATGCTTGAAATGTTTATTTTTAAAAACAGCACTTTTTGAGTTTTAATCTGCTTTTTAAGGGTAAATCAGCAAAAAAATGACGTTTTTTTATTCGTTTTTTATTAATATTGTTCTATTTAAACGATTTCAACGATCTAAAATGCTTGAAAATGCTTATTTTAAAAAAACAGCACGTTTTGAGTTTAATCTGCTTTTTAACGCGTAAAACGCTAAAAAACGAAAAATTTTTTTATTATTCGTTTTTTTTTAAATATTGCGTCGATTTTAACGATTTCAACGATATAAAATTTTTGAAAATGCTTTTTTTAGAAAAAAACATCCGTTTTGAGTTTAATCAGCTTTTTAACGCGTAAAACAGCATAAAACGACGAAATTTTATTATTCTTTTTTTTTAAAATTGCGTCTATTTGAACGATTTAAACGATCTAAAATGCTTGAAAATGCTTATTTTAGCAAAACAGCACTTTTTGAGTTTAATCTGCGTTTTAACGCGTAAAACAGCATAAAATGACGAATTTTTATTATTCGTTTTTTTTTTTAAATTGCGTCTATTTGAACGATTTCAACGATAAAAATGTTGAAAATGCTTATTTTAGAAAAACAGCACGTTTTGAGCTTTAATCTGCGTTTTAACGCGTAAAACAGCATAAAAACGACGAATTTTTATTATTCTTTTTTTTATTAATATTGCTTTTTTGAACTTTTCCCAACGACCCTAAAATGCTTAAAAATTTTATTTAGCAAAACAGCACTTTTTGAGTTTTTATTCTGCTTTTTTAACGCGTAAAACAGCAAAAAAAACGCCCGAAATTTTATTATTCTTTTTTTTATTAAATTTTTGCGTCTATTTGAACTATTTCAACGATCAAAAAAGTTAAAATCTTATTTTAGCAAAACAGCACGTTTTGAGTTTTAATCTGCGCCCCCTAACGCGTAAAAAACAAAAAAGGGCCAAAATTTTTATTATTCTTTTTTATTAATATTGCTTCTTTTTAAAACCCATTTCAACGATCAAAAAATGCTTGAAAATGCTTTTTTTTTACCCAAAACAGCACGTTTTGAGTTTTAATCGCTTTTTAAACGCGTAAAACAGCAAAAAAACGACGAATTTTATTATTCTTTTTTTATTAATATTGCTTCTATTTGAACGATTTCAACGATCTAAAATGCTTGAAAATGCTTATTTTAGCAAAACAGCACGTTTTGAGCTTTAATCTGCTTTTAAACGCGAAAAAACAGCATAAAACGACAAATTTTTATTATTCTTTTTTTATTAATATTGCGTCTATTTGAACGATTTCAACGATCAAAATGCTTGAAAATGCTTTTTTTAGCAAAAAAAAGCCGTTTTGAGTTTTAATTTTCGTTTTAACGCGAAAAAACAGCAAAAAAACAGAAATTTTTATTATTCTTTTTTTATTAATAGTTTCTATTTGAACGATTTCAACGATCAAAAAATGCTTGAAAATGCTTATTTTAGAAAAAACAGCACGTTTTGGGGCTTTATTCTGCTTTTTAACGCGAAAACAGCAAAAAAAACGACAAAATTTTTATTATTCTTTTTTTTATTAATATTGCGTCTATTTAAAACGATTTCAACGATCTAAAATGCTTAAAAAATGCTTATTTTGAAAACAGCACTTTTTGAGCTTTAATCAGCGTTTTAACGCGTAAAAAAACAAAAAAAACGACAAAATTTTTTATTATTCTTTTTTTATTAATATTGGGGCCTATTTGAACGATTTCAACGATCAAAAAATGCTTGAAAATGTTTATTTTAGCAAAACAGCCGTTTTGACCCCCAAATCTGCTTTTTAACGCGTAAAAAAAAGAAAAAAATGACGAATTTTTATTATTCTTTTTTATTAATATTGCGTCTATTTGAACGATTTTCAACGATCTAAAATGCTTGAAAATGCTTATTTTAAAAAACAGCACTTTTTGATCTTTAATCTGCGTTTTAACGCGAAAAACAGCAAAAAACCCAAAAATTTTTAATTCTTTTTTTATTAAAAATTTGTTTCTATTTGAACATTTCAACGATCTAAAATGCTTGAAAATCTTTTTTTTAGCAAAACACCTTTTTGGTTTTTATTCTGCTTTTTAACGCGAAAACAGCATAAAACGACAATTTTTTTATTATTCTTTTTTTATTAATATTGTTTCCCTATTTGAACGATTTCAACGATCTAAAATGCTTGAAAAACTTATTTTAGAAAAAAGACTTTTTGAGCTTTAATCTGCTTTTTTAACGCGTAAAACAGCAAAAAAATGAGAATTTTTTATTTTCTTTTTTTATTAATATTGCGTCTATTTAAAACGTTTTTCAACGATCTAAAATCTTGAAAATGTTTATTTTAGCAAAACAGCACTTTTTGATCTTTAATCTCTTTTTAACGCGAAAAAACATTTTTAAAAAGGGCAATTTTTTATTATTCTTTTTTTATTAATATTGCGTCTGTTTGAACGATTTCCGATCAAAAAGGGCAAAAATGCATTTTAGAAAAACAGCACGTTTTGGGGCTTTAATCTGCGTTTTAACGCGTAAAACAGAAAAAAACGACAAAATTTTTTATTATTTTTTTTTTATTAATTTTTGCGTCTATTTGAACGATTTCAAGTTTCAAAAATGCTTGAAAATGCTTTTTTTTAAAAAAAACAGCCCCGTTTGAGTTTTTAATTTTGCTTTTTTAAGGGAAAAAACAAAATAAAAAATGACGAATTTTTATTATTCTTTTTTTAATTAATTTTTACTTCTTTTTAAAAACGATTTCAACGATCTAAAATGCTTGAAAATGCTTATTTTAGAAAAAACAGCACGTTTTAAACGTTTTTATTTTTCCCTTTTTTTATTAATATTTTTTATTTAAAACGATTTCAACGATCTAAAATGCTTAAAAAATGCTTATTTTGGGAAAACAGCTCGTTTTACCCAATTCTGCGTTTAACGCGTAAAACAGCAAAAAAACGACGGAAATTTTTATTATTCTTTTTTTATTAATATTGCTTTCATTTGAAGGGTTTTCCCAACGATCTAAAATGCTTGAAAATGCTTATTTTAGCAAAACAGCACTTTTTGAGTTTTTAATCTGCGTTTTAACGCGAAAAAACAGCATAAAATCGACAAATTTTTTTATTTTTTCGTTTTTATTAATTTTTGCTTCTATTTGAACGATTTCAACAATCAAAATGCTTGAAAATGTTTTATTTTAGCAAAACAGCAATGTTTTGAGCTTTAATCTGGGTTTTAACGCGTAAAACAGCATAAAAAACGGGACGAAATTTTTGCCATTCGTTTTTATTAATATTGCTTCTACTAAACGATTTCAACGTTCTAAAAATGCTTGAAAATGCTTATTTTAGCAAAACAGCACGTTTTGATCTTTTAATCTGCGTTTTAACGCGTAAAACAGCATAAAAAACGACGAATTTTTATTATTCGTTTTTATTAAATGACATTAAGTCTGGCTGTCGATTTCCAACGATCTAAAATGCTTGAAAATGCTTATTTTAGCAAAACAGCACGTTTTGAGCTTTAATCTGCGTTTTAACGCGTAAAACAGCATAAAAAAACGACGAAATTTTATTATTCGTTTTATTAATATTGCGTCTATTTGAACGATTTCAACGATCTAAAAATGCTTGAAAATGCTTATTTTAGCAAAACAGCACGTTTTGAGCTTTTAATCTGCGTTTAACGCGTAAAACAGCATGTTCAATGTTCTTTTTTATTATTCGTTTTTATTAATATTACTTATTTAAACGGATTTCAACGATCTAAAATGTTTGAAAAATGCTTATTTTAGCAAAACAGCACGTTTTGAGTTTTAATCTGCGTTTTAACGCGTAAAACAGCATAAAACGACGAATTTTTTATTATTCGTTTTTTATTAATATTATTTATTTAAACGATTTCAACGATCTAAAATGCTTGAAAACGCTTATTTTAGCAAAACAGCACGTTTTGAGTTTTAATCTGCGTTTTAACGCGTAAAAACAGCATAAAAACGACGAAATTTTATTATTCGTTTTTATTAATATTGCGTCTATTTGAACGATTTCAACGATCTAAAATGCTTGAAAGTTATTTTAGCAAAACAGCACGTTTTGAGCGTTAATCTGCGTTTTAACGCGTAAACAGCATAAAAATGACGAAATTTTTTATTATTCGTTTTACATACGTCAACATTTCAACGATCTAATATGCTTGAAAATGCTTATATTTTGAAGCAAAAACAGCACAAGTGGAGCTTTTAATCTGCGTTTAACGCGTAAAACAGCATGTAAATCGACGAATTTTTATTATTCGTTTTTATTAATATTGCTTCTATTTGGAACGATTTCAACAATCTTAAAATGCTTGAAAATGCTTATTTTAGCAAAACAGCACGTTTTGAGCTTTATTCTGCGTTTTAACGCGTAAAACAGCATAAAAACGACGAAATTTTATTATTCGTTTTTATTAATATTGCGTCTATTTGAACGATTTCAACGATCTAAAATGCTTAAAAATGTTATCGCGAAGCAAAACAGCACGTTTTGAGTTTTAATTCGCGTTTTAACGCGTAAAAACAGCATAAAAACGACGAAATTTTTATTATTCGTTTTTATTAATATTGCTTCTATATAAACGATTTCAAATCGATCTAAAATGCTTGAAAATGCTTATTTTAAAGCAAAACAGCACGTTTTGTGCTTTATTCTGCGTTTTAACGCGCAAAACAGCATAAAACGATGTGCCTTTATTATTCGTTTTTTATTAATATTGCGTCTATTTGAACGATTTCAACGATCTAAAATGCTTGAAAAATTTTATTTTGGCGCAAAACAGCACGTTTTGAGCTTTAATCAGCGTTTTAACGCGTAAAACAGCATAAAAACGACGAATTTTATTATTCGTTTTTTATTAATATTGCGTCTATTTGAACGATTTCCAACGATATAAAATGCTTGAAAAATGCTTATTTTAGCAAAAACATCACGTTTTGAGTTTTAATCAGCGTTTTAACGCGTAAAACAGCATAAAAACGACGAATTTTTATTATTCCGTTTTTTATTAATATTGCGTCTATTTGAACGATTTCAACGATATAAAAATGCTTGAAAATGTTTATTTTAGCAAAACATCACGTTTGAGCTTTAATCAGCGTTTTAACGCGTAAAACAGCATAAAAAACGACGAAATTTTTATTATTCGTTTTTATTAATATTGCGTCTATTTGAACGATTTCAACGATCTAAAAATGCTTGAAAATGCTTATTTTAGCAAAACAGCACGTTTTTGAGTTTTAATCTGCGTTTTAACGCGCGTAAAACAGCATAAAAACGACGATTTTTTTATTAATAGTTTTTATTAATATTGCTTCTATTTGAACGATTTCAACGATCTAAATGCTTGAAAATGCTTATTTTAGCAAAACAGCACGTTTGAGCTTTAATCTGCGTTTAACGCGCGTAAAACAGCATAAAAATGACGAATTTTTTCATTATCTGTTTCTTTATTAATATTGCGCTCCATTTGAACGGATTTCAACGATTCAAAAATGCTTGAAAATGCTTATTTTAACAAAAACAGCACGTTTTGAGTTTTAATCTGCGTTTTAACGCGTAAAACAGCATAAAACGACGAATTTTTATTATTCGTTTTATTAATATTGCTTCTCTATTTGAACGATTTCAACGATCTAAAAATGCTTGAAAATGCTTTATTTTGCTAAAACAGCACGTTTTGGAGTTTTAATCTGCGTTTTAACGCGTAAAACAGCATAAAACGACGAATTTTTTTATTATTATTCGTTTTTGCCAATATTGCTTCTATTTGAACGATTTCAACGATTCAAAATGCTTGAAAATGCTTATTTTAGCAAAACAGCATCGTTTTGAGCTTTAATCTGCGTTTTAACGCGTAAACAGCATAAAAACGACGAAATTTTATTTTTCGTTTTTATTAATATTGCGTCTATTTGAACGATTTCCAACGATAAATGCTTGAAAATGCTTATTTTAGCAAAAACATCACGTTTTGAGCTTTAATCAGCGTTTAACGCGTAAAAAACAGCATAAAACGACGAAATTTTTATTATTCATTTTTATTAATATTATGTCTATTTGAACGATTTCAACGATCTAAAATGCTTGAAAATGCTTATTTTAGCAAAACAGCACGTTTTGAGTTTAATCTGCGTTTTAACGCGTAAAACAGCATAAAAAACGACGAATTTTATTATTCGTTTTTATTAATATTGCTTTATTTGAACGATTTCAACGATCTAAAATGCTTGAAATGTTTATTTAGCAAAACAGCACGTTTTGAGCTTTAATCTGCGTTTTAACGCGTAAACAGCATAAAAATGACGAATTTTTTATTATCTGTTCTTATTAATATTGCGTCTATTTGAACGATTTAACGTGATCTAAAATGCTTGAAAATGCTTATTTTAGCAAAACAGCACGTTTTTATCTTTAATCTGCGTTTTAACGCGTAAAACAGCATAAAAACGACGAATTTTATTATTCGTTTTTATTAATATTGTTTATTTGAACGATTTCAACGATCTAAAAATGCTTGAAATGCTTATTTTAGCAAAACAGCACGTTTGAGCTTTATTCTGCGTTTTAACGCGTAAAAACAAGTTAATAAAAACGACGAAATTTTATTATTCGTTTTTATTAATATTGCGCTTATTTGAACGATTTCCCAACGATCTAAAATGCTTGAAAATGCTTTATTTAGCAAAACAGCACGTTTTGAGCTTTAGACCATGTTTAATGCGTTATGCATAAAACACGAATTTTTATTATTCGTTTTTATTAATATTACTTATTTAAAACGATTTCAACGATCTAAAATGCTTGAAAATGCTTATTTCCAGCAAAACAGCACGTTTTGAGTTTTAATCTGCGTTTTACGCGTAAAACAGCATAAAAACGACTTAAATTTTTTATTATTCGTTTTTATTAATATTGCTTCTATTTGAACGATTTCAACGATCTAAAATGCTTGAAAATGCTTATTTTAGCAAAACAGCACGTTTTGAGCTTTAATCTGCGTTTTAACGCGTAAAACAGCATAAAATGACGAATTTTCATTCGTTTTTATTAATATTGCGTCTATTTGAACGATTTCAACGATCTAAAACGCTTGAAAATGCTTATTTTAACAAAAACAGCACGTTTTGAGCTTTTAATCTGCGTTTTAACGTATGCGTAAAACAGCATAAAACGACGCAATTTTATTATTCGTTTTTATTAATATGTTTCTATTTGAACGATTTCAACGTGATCTAAAATGCTTGAAAATGTTTATTTTAGCAAAAACAGCACGTTTTGAGCTTTAATCTGCGTTTTAACGCGTAAAAAACAGCATAAAAACGACGAATTTTTATTATTCGTTTTTATTAATATTAATTTATTTGAACGATTTCAACGATCTAAAATGCTTGAAAATGCTTATTTTAGCAAAACAAAAGGCGTTTTGAGCTTTTAATCTGCGTTTTAACGCGTAAACAAGTACAAAAACGACGAAATTTTTATTTTTCGTTTTTTGCCATTATTGCGTCTATTTGAACGATTTCAACGATATAAAATGCTTGAAAATGCTTATTTTAGCAAAACATCACGTTTTGAGTTTTAATCAGCGTTTTTAACGCGTAAAAACAGCATAAAAAACGACGAAATTTTTATTATTCATTTTATTAATATTGCGTCTATTTGAACGATTTCAACGATCTAAAAATGCTTGAAAATGTTTATTTTAGCAAAACAGCACGTTTTGAGCTTCAATCTGCGTTTTAACGCGTAAAAACAGCATAAAAAACGACGAATTTTTTATTATTCGTTTTTTATTAATATTGCTTCTATTTGAACGATTTCAACGATCTAAAAATGCTTGAAAATGCTTATTTTAAAGCAAAACAGCACGTTTTGAGCTTTAATTCGCGTTTTAACGCGTAAAACAGCATAAAAAATGACGAATTTTTTATTATTCGTTTTTATTAATATTGCGTCTATTTGAACGATCAACGATCTAAAATGCTTGAAAATGCTTATTTTAGCAAAACAGCACGTTTTTATCTTTTTAATCTGCGTTTTAACGCGTAAAACAGCATAAAAAACGACGAATTTTTATTATTCGTTTTATTAATATTGCTGCTTCTATTTGAACGATTTCAACGATCTAAAATGCTTGAAATGCTTATTTTAGCAAAACAGCACGTTTTGAGTTTTATTCGCGTTTTAACGCGTAAAACAGCATAAAAAACGACGAAATTTTATTATTCGTTTTATTAATATTGCGTCTATTTGAACGATTTCAACGATTCGCAAAATGCTTGAAAATGCTTATTTTAGCAAAACAGCACGTTTTGAGCTTCAATCTGCGTTTTAACGCGTAAAACAGCATAAAACGACGAATTTTTATTATTCGTTTTTATTAATATTGCCGCATTTCAAATCGATTTCAACGATCTAAAAATGCTTGAAAATGCTTATTTTGTGCAAAACAGCACGTTTTGAGCTTTATTCTGCGTTTTAACGCGTGAAACAGCATAAAAACGACGAAATTTTTATTATTCGTTTTTTATTAATATTGCGTCTATTTGAACGATTTCAACGATCTAAAATGCCGAAAATGCTTATTTTAGCAAAACAGCACGTTTTGAGCTTTAATCTGCGTTTTTAACGCGTAAAATACATAAAATGACGAAATTTTTATTATTCGTTTTTATTAATATTGCGTCTATTTGAAACGATTTCAACGATCTAAAATGCTTGAAAATGCTTATTTTAGCAAAACGGCAACGTTTTGGTTTCAACCGCGTTTTACGCGTAAAACAGCATAAAATCGACGAATTTTTTATTATTCGTTTTTATTAATATTGCTTCTATTTGAACGATTTCACCACCCAAAATGCTTGAAAATGCTTATTTTGTGCAAAACAGCACGTTTTGAGCTTTATTCTGCGTTTTAACGCGTAAAACAGCATAAAAACGAATTAAATTTTTATTATTCGCTTACCACGCGCTATTTGAATGATTTCAACGATCTAAAATGCTTGAAAATGCGCTATTTTAGCAAACAGCACGTTTTGAAAGCTTTAATCTGCGTTTTAACGCGTAAAACAGCATAAAATGACGAAATTTTATTATTCGTTTTTTATTAATATTGGCTGCTTCTGTATTTAAACCGATCTAAAATGCTTGAAAATGCTTATTTTAGCAAAACAGCACGTTTTGTGCTTTAATCTGCGTTTTAACGCGCGCAAAACAGCATAAAACGACAAATTTTTATTATTCGTTTTTTATTCATATTGCTTCTATTTGAACGATTTCAACGATCTAAAAATGCTTGAAAATGCTTTATTTGAAGCAAACAGCACGTTTTGAGCTTTAATCTGCGTTTTAATCGCGCGTAAAACAGCATAAAAAACGACGAATTTTTTATTAGTCGCCTTTGCCATTACGGCCTACTGGAACCTGATTTCAAACGACCAAAATGCCGAAAAATGCTTTTATTTTGTGCTAAACAGCACGTTTGTTTTAATCTGCGTTTAACGCGTAAAACAGCATAAAAAACGACGAATTTTTTATTATTCGTTTTTATTAATATTGTTTCTATTTAAACGATTTCAACGTTCTAAAATGCTTGAAAATTTTATTTCAGCAAAACAGCACGTTTTGAGCTTTTAATCTGCGTTTAACGCGTAAAACGCTACAAAACGACTAAAACTTTACACCGCTTTTTAGCGAATGTTATTGCGTCTATTTGAACGATTTCAACGATCTAAAATGCTTGAAAATGCTTTATTTGTGCCCAGCACGTTTTGAGCTTTAATCTGCGTTTTAACGCGCAGCCACATAAAACGACGAATTTTATTATTCGTTTTTATTACTATTGTTTATTTGAACGATTTCAACGATCTAAAATGCCTTGAAAATGCTGGTCGTTGCCGACGTATTCTTATTCTGCGTTTTAACGCGTAAAACAAAGTTATTAAAAACGACGAAATTTTGATTATTCGTTTTTATTAATATTGCGTCTATTTGAACGATTTCAATGATCTGCTAAAACGCTTGAAAATGCTTATTTTAGCAAAACAGCGTTTTGAAAGCTTTAATCTGCGTTTCAACGCAAACACAGCATAAAATTACTGAATTTTATTATTCCGTTTTTATTAATATTGCTTCTATTTAAACGATTTCCAACGATCTAAAATGCTTCTGGTATCGCGACATTTCAGCAAAAACATACCGCTTTGAGCTTTAATCTGCGTTTTAACGCGTAAAACATACAAAACAATAAATTTTTACATTCGCCGTTACGTAGCATTACCTACGAACGATTTCAACGATCTAAAATGATTGAAAATGCTTATTTTAGCAAACAGCACGTTTATTTTAACCTGCGTTTAACGCAAAACAGCATAAAAACGACAAATTTTGGCACTGCTTTTACAATACGCGCCTATTTGAAACGATTTCCAACGATCTAAAATTCTTTTAAAATGCTAATTTTGAAACGCAGCACGTTTTGAGTTTTAATCAGCGTTTTAACGCGTAAAACAGCATAAAAAACGACGAAATTTTTTATTATTCGTTTTTTTATTACTATTGCGTCTATTTGAACGATTTCACCGATCTAAACGTTTCGGAAAAATGCCATTATTTTAGCGTCGTTACGCTTTGAGCTTTAATCTGCGTTTTAACGCGCGTAAACAGCATAAAACGACGAATTTTTAGTATTCGTTTTTATTAATATTCCTTCTATTTGAACGATTTCAACGATCTAAAATGCTTGAAAATGCTTATTTTAGCAAAACAGCACGTTTTGAGCTTTTTATTCTGCGTTTTAACGCGTAAAACAGCGTTAAAAACAATGCGAAATTTTTATAATTCGTTTTTTATTAATATTTGCCCACGGAAACGATTCTACCCAGACCAAACGCTTGAAAATGCTTATTTTAGCAAAACAGCACGTTTTGAGTTTTAATCTGCGTTTAACGCGTAAAGCGCATAAAATATCAAATTTACGGCCAGTTTTGCCAATATTGTTTCTATTTAAACGATTTCAACAATCTAAAAATGCCAAAAATGCTTATTTTAGCAAAACAGCACAGTTTTGAGCTTTAATCTGCGTTTTAACGGCAAAACAGTATGTTCCGACAAACCTTTACGACGCTTGCCCCATATTGTTTCTATTTGAACTACTACGATCGGGTAAAATGCGTTTGAAAATGTTATTTTAAACAGCACGTTTGAGCTTTATTCCTGCGTTTTAACGCGTAAAACAGCATAAAAACGACGAAATTTGATTATTCGTTTTTATTAATATTGCGTCTATTTGAACGATTTCAACGGATTCAAAACGCTTGAAAATGCTTATTTGTGAAGCAAAACAGCACGTTTTGAGTTTTAATCTGCGTTTTAACGCGTAAAACAGCATAAAATGACGAATTTTTATTATTCGTTTTTATTACTATTGTTTATTTAAACGATTTTAACGATCTAAAATGCTTGAAAAATGCTTATTTTAGCAAAACAGCACGTTTTGAGTTTTAACTGCGTTTTAACGCGTAAAATACATAAAAAACGACGAATTTTTATTATTCGTTGTTTATTAATATTGCTTCTATTTGAACGATTTCAACGATCTAAAAATGATTGAAAATGCTTATTTTAAAGCAAAACAGCACGTTTTGAGTTTTCAATCTGCGTTTTAACGCGTAAACAGCATGCGTCTACAAATTTTAAGAACGTTTTTTATTAATATTGCGTCTATTTGAACGATTTCAACGATCTAAAATTCTTGAAAATGCTAATTTTAGCAAAACAGCACGTTTTGAGTTTTAATCAGCGTTTTAACGCGTAAAACAGCATAAAAACGACGAAATTTTTATTATTCGTTTTTATTAATATTGCGTCTATTTGAACGATTTCAACGATCTAAAAAATGCTTGAAAATGTTTATTTTAGCAAAACAGCACGTTTTGAGCTTTAACTTAAGTTTTAACGCGTAAACAGCATAAAACGAATAAATTTTTTTAGTATTCGTTTTATTAATATTCCTTCTATTTGAACGATTTCAACGATTCAAAATGCTTGAAAATGCTTATTTTTAGCAAAACAGCACGTTTTGAGTTTTCTTATTCTGCGTTTTAACGCGTAAACAGCATAAAACGACGAAATTTTTATAATTCGTTTTTATTAATATTGCGTCTATTTGAACGTGATTTCAACGATCTAAAATGCTTGAAAATGCTTATTTTAGCAAAAACAGCACGTTTTGAGTTTTAATCTGCGTTTTAACGCGTAAAGCAGCATAAAATGACGAATTTTTATTACTGGTTTTTTATTAATATTGTTTCTATTTAAACGATTTCAACAATCTAAAATGCTTTGAAAATGCTTATTTTGTGCAAAAACAGCACGTTTTGAGCTTTAATCTGCGTTTTAACGCGTAAAAACAGCATAAAACGACGAAATTTTTATTATTCGTTTTTATTCATATTGTTTCTATTTGAACGATTTCAACGATCTAAAATGCTTGAAAATGCTTATTTTAGCAAGCAAAACAGCACGTTTTGAGCTTTAATCTGCGTTTTAACGCGTAAAATACAAAAAACGACGAATTTTTTATTATTCGTTTTATTAATATTGCGTCTATTTGAACGATTTCAACGATCTAAAATGTTTGAAAATTTTTTATTTTACAAAACACCATTTTATTTTTTCCCGGCCCCAAACAGCAAAAAAAACGACAAAATTTTTTTATTGGTTTTTATTAATATTGGTCATTTAAAACGATTTCAACGATCTAAAATCTTGAAAATGTTATTTTAGCAAAACAGCCGTTTTGAGTTTAATCTCCCTTTTAACGCGAAAACAGCATAAAACGACGTTTTTTTAATATTCGTTTTTTTTAAATTTGCTTCTATTTAACGATTTCAACAAATCAAAAATGCGAAAATGCTTATTTTAGCAAAACAGCACTTTTTGAGCTTTTTTTCTGCGTTTTAACGGAAAAAGAAAAAAACGACAAAATTTTTAATTCGTTTTTTTTTTTGCGTCTTTTTGAACGATTTCAACGACAAAATGTTTAAAAATTTTATTTAGCAAACAGCACGTTTTGATTTTAATCTGCGTTTTAACGCGAAAAACAGCAAAAACACAAAATTTTTATTATTCTTTTTTATTAATTTTGTTTCATTTGAACGATTTCAACGATCTAAAAATGCTTTTTTATTTTGCAAAACACACGTTTTGAGTTTAAACTGGTTTTAACGCAAAACAGATAAAAACGACAAATTTTTATTATTTTTTTTATTATATTGCTTCATTTAACGATTTCAACGATTAAATGCTTGAAAATGCTTTTTTTAGCAAAAAGAAGTTTTGTTTTTTAATCGCTTTTAACGCGTAAAACAGCAAAAAAACACGAATTTTTATTATTCGTTTTTATTAATATTGCGTCTATTTGAACGATTTCAAGAAAAAATGCTTAAAATTTTTTTTTGCAAAACACACGTTTTGAGTTTTAATCGCGTTTTAACGCGTCAGCAAAAAAACGACAAAATTTTTTATTATTCGTTTTTTTTAATATTGCTCTATTTGAACGATTTCAAGATCAAAAATGTTGAAAATGCTTATTTTAGAAAAAACAGGTTTTGAGCTTTATCGCGTTTTAACGCGAAAAAGAATAAAACGACAAATTTTTTTTATTATTGTTTTTATTAATATTGCCTATTTAAACGATTTAAAGATCTAAAATGTTGAAAATGTTTTTTTAGAAAACAGCACGTTTTGAGAATTCTTTTTAACGCGAAAAACAGCATAAAACGACGAATTTTTATTATTCGTTTTTATTAATTTTTGGTCTATTTAAACGATTTCAACGATCAAAATGCTTGAAAATGCTTATTTTAGCAAAACAGCACGTTTTGAGCTTTAATCTGCGTTTTAACGCGAAAAACAGCAAAAAAAACGACGTTTTTTTTAATTCGTTTTTTTTAAATATTGTTCATTTGAACGATTTCAACGATCAAAAAATGCTTGAAAATGTTATTTTGAAAAACAGCACGTTTGATTTTTTCTGCGTTTTAACGCGAAAAAACAGAAAAAACACGAAATTTTTATTATTCGTTTTTATTAATATTGCGTCTATTTGAACGATTTCAACGATCTAAAAGTTGAAAATGCTTATTTTAGCAAAACAGCATTTTTTGGGTTTAATCTGCTTTTTAACGCGTAAAACAGCAAAAAAAACGACAATTTTTTATTATTCGTTTTATTATTTGCTTCTTTTTAAAGGGATTTCAACAATCAAAAAATGCTTGAAAATGCTTATTTTGCAAAACAGCACGTTTTGAGTTTTTTTCTGCTTTTTAAACCGAAAACAGCATAAAACGACAAATTTTTATTATTTTTTTTTATTAATTGTCTATTTGAACGATTTCAACGATCTAAAATGCTTGAAAA
>NW_027046228.1:27500-29642 GCF_025399875.1 Dalotia coriaria | reverse complement strand
TGAACGTTTCAACGATCTAAATGCTTCAAAATGCTTATTTTAGCAAACGCGCGTTTTGAGCTTTAACGCGTTTCGCAAAACAGCATAAAACGACGAAATTTATATTTGTTTTATTAATATTGCGTCGATTTGAACTTTCACGATCTAAATCTTGAAAATATTTGCAAAACAGCACGTTTTGAGCTTAACTGCGTTTAACCCGTAAAGATAAACGACGAATTTTTATTATTCGTTTTTTTAATTGCTTCTATTTGAACGATTTCAACGTCTAAAATGCTGAAAATGATAAAACGCACGTTTGAGCAATCTGCGTTTAACGCGTAAAACAGCATAAAACGACAATTTTTTATTCGTTTTTAATATTGCGTCTATTTGAACGATTTCACGATCAAAAATGCTTGAAAATATTATTTTAGCAAAACAGCACGTTTTACTTATCTGCGTTTAACGCGTAAAACAGCATAAAACGACGAATTTTTTTATTCGTTTTTTTATTATATGCTTCTATTTGAACGATTTCAACGATCTAAAATGCTGAAAATGCTTATTTTAGCAAAACGCGCGTTTTGAGCTTTAATCTGCGTTTTACGCGTAAAACAGCATAAAACGACGAAATTTTTATTATTCGTTTTTATTAATATTGCGTCTTTGAACGATTTCAACGATCTAAAATGCTTGAAAATGATTATTTTAGCAAAACAGCACGTTTGAGCTTTAATCTGCGTTTTAACGCGTAAACAGCATAAAAACGACGAATTTTATTATTCGTTTTATTAATCTTGCTTCATTTGAACGATTTCAACGATCTAAAATGCTTGAAAATGCTTATTTTAGCAAAACAGCTCGTTTTGAGCTTCAATCTGCGTTTTAACGCGTAAAACAGCATAAAACGACGAATTTTTATTATTCGTTTTTTTTAAAATTTCTCTATTTGAACGATTTAAACGATCTAAAATGCAAAATGAATTTTAAAAACAGCCGTTTTGAGGCTTTAACGCTTTTTAAAAAAAAAAAAAAAAAATTTTTATTATTCGTTTTTTTAAATTCCTTTTTAAAAATTTTTCAAAAAAATCAAAAGTTTTTAGAAAACCCGGGTTTTGGGCCATTTTTTAAGGGAAAAATTTTTTTTAAAAAAAACCCGTTTTATTATTGTTTTTTTTAAAATTTTTCGTCTATTTGAAATTTAATTAAAAGCGTAAATTTTTTAAATCCTTTTTTTTAAGCTGTTTTAAAAAAAAAAAAAAACGGTTTTTATTTTTTTTTTTAAATATTTAAAAAATTTGAAATTTAAACAAAACAAAAAAATTTTTTAGCTTTACCCCGTTTTAGCAATTTTTTTAAACGTAAAACAGTTTTAAAAACCTTTTTTTTATTCGTTATTTTTAATTTTTAATTTGAAATTTAACAAAAGTAAAATGCTTTTTTAGAAAAAGCAGGGAGTTTTTTTGGGTTTTTTAAAGCGTCAAAAAAACCGATTTTTTTTTTTTTTTAAAACTTTATTTAACGTTTAACGCTAAAAGCTTGAAAAGCATTTTAAAAAATTTTATTTAAATTCCTTTTCCTAAAAACGATAAAACGACAATTTTTTTAAATTTTTCTTTTTTATTAAAGCGTTATTTAACGTTTAAGGGACAAAAAAAAAATTTTTTTAAAAACGTTTTTATTTTCCTTTTAATAAAACGAAAAAGGAAATTTTTATTTTGAAAATTGTTTATTTAATTTTTTAAATCTAAAAGCTTAAAATGTTTTTTTAAAAAATTTTTTTTTTAAATTTTTTTTTTTAAAAAAAAAAAAAAAAAATTTTTTTTTTTTTTTTTTTAAAATTTTTTAAAAAAAAACCCCTTTAAAAATTTTTTAAAAAAAAAAAAATTTTTTTTTTCCCCCAAAAAAAAACCCCTTTTTAAAAAATTTTTTTTTAATTTTTTTTTTTTTTGCCCCAAAAAAAAAAAAATTTTTTAAAAAAATTTTTTAAAAAATTTTGGTTTTTTTTAAAAAAAAAACCCCTTTTAAAAAATTTTTTTTAAATATTTTTTTTAAAAAATTTTTTTTTAAAACCCCCAAAAATTTAAAATTTTAAAAAAACCCTTTTTTAAAAAACCTTTTAAAAAAAATTTTAAAAGGGAAAAAATAAAATTCCAAAAT
>NW_027046228.1:0-22500 GCF_025399875.1 Dalotia coriaria | reverse complement strand
TTAACGCGTAAAACAGCAAAAAAACGACAAAATTTTTTATTATTTTTTTTTTTTATTAATATTCCCTTTTATTTGAACGATTTAACGATCTAAAATGCTTGAAAATGTTTTTTTTAGAAAACAGCCGTTTTGTTTTTTAAAACTGCGTTTTAACGCGTAAAAGGCTTAAAAAAAGGGGAAATTTTTTTATTATTTTTTTTATTAATATTGCTTTTATTTGAACGATTTCAACGTCTAAAATGCTTGAAAATGTTATTTTAGCAAAACAGCCGTTTTGAGTTTTAATCTCCCGTTTTAACGCGTAAAAAACATAAAACGACTTTTTTATTATTCCTTTTTTATTAATATTGCTTCTTTTTTGGAAGGGTTTAAAAACGTTTAAAATGCTTAAAAAATGTTTTTTTAGCAAAACAGCACGTTTTGAGTTTTTAATCGGTTTTAACGCGTAAAACAGCAAAAAAAGGGACAAAATTTTTTATTATTCGTTTTTATTAATATTGCCCTTTTTTAACGTTTTCCCAACGACCCTAAAATGCTTAAAAATGTTATTTTACCCAAAAACAGCACGTTTTGAGTTTTTAAATCTGCTTTTTAAAGGGGAAAAACAGCAAAAACGAGGGAATTTTTATTATTCTTTTTTTTTTATTAATATTCCCTTCTTTTTTAACGATTTAAAACGACCCAAAAAATGCGAAAATGTTTTTTTTTAAGCAAAAACAGCACTTTTTTGAGTTTTTAATCTGCTTTTTTTTAACGCGTAAACGGCAAAAAAACGACAAAATTTTTATTATTCTTTTTTAAAATTCTTCTTTTTTAACGTTTTTCAACGATCTAAAATGCTTGAAAATGTTATTTTAGCAAAAAAAAGCCTTTTTTGGGGCTTTAACCCCTGGGGCCTTTTAAGGCGAAAAACAGCATAAAACGACGGGGAATTTTTTTTATTATTCTTTTTTTATTAATTTTGGGTTTCTTTTTTAACGATTTAAACCCATCTAAAATGCTTGAAAATGTTATTTTAAAAAAACAGCACTTTTTTGAGTTTTTAATCTGCTTTTTAAACGCAAAAACAGCAAAAAAAGGGAGGGGAAATTTTTTATTATTCTTTTTTTATTAATTTTGGTTTTTTGAACGTTTTCCCAACCACCCAAAAAATGCTTGAAAATGCTTTTTTTAAAGCAAAACAGCACGTTTTGGGGTTTTAACCCAACGCTAAAACCCCCTTTCCGGTCTTTTTTTTCAAATAGCCCATTTAACCGACCCCCCCAAAATGTTTAAAAATGTTTTTTCCCAGAAAAACCCCGGGGATTTTTAACGGTTTTAAGCAAAACACAAAAACACAAATTTTTAAACCTTTTTATTTTTCCCCTCTTTTTCAAAACCCCCCAAAAAAGGCCAAAATGTTTTTTTAGCAAAACAGGTTTTGAGTTTTTAATTTGCGTTTTCGCGTAAAACAGCAAAAAAACACAAAATTTTTATTTTTCCCGTTTTAAATATTGCTTTTATTTGAACGATTTAAAAGGGTTCAAAAAATGTTTAAAAATGTTTTTTTTAAAGAAAAACGGCACGTTTTGGGGCTTTTTCCTTTTTAAAGCAAACAAAAAAAAGCAAAATTTTTTTATTATTCTTTTTTTATTAATATTGGGGGTCTTTTTGGGGAAAGGGGTTTCAACTCTAAAATGCTTGAAAATATTTTTTCCCCCAAAACGCCGTTTTGGGGGCTTTAATCTGCGTTTTAACGGGGTAAAAAGCCTAAAAAGGGGCCCGAATTTTTTTTTTTTTTTTATTAATATTGCTTCTATTTGAACGATTTCAACGATCTAAATTTTTTTTGAAAATGTTATTTTAGCAAAACGCCGTTTTAAAGGTTTTTAAATCTGCTTTTTTAACGCGAAAAAACAGCAAAAAAACGAAATTTTTTATTTTTCCCTTTTTTTTTAAAAATTGTTTCGCTTTCAACGACCAAAATGCAAAAACCCGGCGGGGGGGCCGGGGGGCCGGTTTTACGGGCCAATACCCGGGTTTTGGGGCTTTAATCTGCGTTTTAACGGGGTAAAAAAATTATAAAAACAGGAAAAATTTTATTTTTTTTAATATTGCGTCTATTTGAACGATTTCCAACGATAAAAAATGCTTAAAAATGATTATTTTAGCAAAACAGCACTTTTTTGGGGGCTTTAATCCGTTTGGAAAAAACAGCAAAAAAACACGAATATTTTTTTTTTTATTGCTTTTTTTTTGGGAAGGGTTTCAACGTTTAAAATGTTTAAAAAATGCTTATTTTAGAAAAACAGGGGTTTTGAGCTTTAATCTGCTTTTTAACGCGTAAAAGAAAAAAAAGGGCGAAATTTTTTATTTTTCCCTTTTTTTTATTAATATTGCGTCTTTTGAACGATTTCAACGATCTAAAATGCGAAAATGATTTTTTTTGGCAAAAACCGTTTTGGGGCTTTTAATCTGCTTTTTTAACGCGGTAAAAGCATAAAACGACGAATTTTTTTATTCGTTTTTTTTAAATCATTCTTCTATTTGAACTTTTCAACGTTTAAAATGCTTGAAAATGCTTTTTTTTAAAACAAAACAGCACGTTTTGAGCTTTTTCTTTTTTTAACGCGTAAAAAAACAAAAAAAGGGCAAAATTATTCGTTTTTTAATTTTTGGGGTTTTTTTTGAACGTTTTCCCAAACGATCAAAAAATGCAAAAATTTATTTTACAAAAACAGCACGTTTTGGGGTTTTAACCGGGCTTTTTTAACGCGTAAAACAGCAAAAAAAGGGAGGGAATTTTTTTTTTATTTTTTTTGTTTTTTTTAAATATCCTTTTTATTTGGAACGATTTCAAGGGATCTAAAATGCTTAAAAACTTTATTTTACCCAAAACAGCACTTTTTTTGAGTTTTTAAATCTGGGGGAAACGCGTAAAACAGAATAAAAACGACGAAAATTATTCGTTTTTATTAATATTGCGTCTAAAAACGATTTCAACGATCAAAAATGCTTAAAAAATCTTATTTTAGAAAAAACAGCACGTTTTGAGTTTTAATCTGCGTTTTAACGCGAAAAAACAGCATGGTTTCAAATTTTTTTTTTTTTTATTAATATTCCCGTTTTTTGAACGATTTCAACATCTAAAATGATTGAAAATGATTTTTTAAAAGCAAAAACACCCGGGGTTTTGGGGTTTTAAATTTGCGTTTTAACGCGAAAAACCCGGAAACCCCGTTTTTTTTGGTTTTTATTAATATTGTTTCCCATTTGAACGATTTCAAGGGTTTTTAAAATTTAAAACTTTTTGCAAAACGGCACGTTCTGAGCTTTAATCTGCGTTTTAACGCGAAAAACCCGGCTTTAAAAACCGTTTTTAATTCGTTTTTTTAATATTGCTTCTTTTTTTAAAACGATTTCAACGATCAAAAAATGCTTGAAAATGTTTAAGGAAAAAACACCCTTTTTTTGAGTTTTTAATCTGCTTTTTTAAGGGGCGTAAAACAGAAAAAAACGGGGGGAAATTTTTTTTCTTTTTTATATTAATTTGCGTCAGGAAGGGTTTAAAGGGATCAAAAGGGCAAAAATGATTATTTTAGCAAAACGGCACGTTTTGGGGTTTTTAATCTGCTTTTTTAACGCGTAAAAAAAACAAAAAAAGGGACGAATTTTTTTTTTTTCCTTTTTTTTAAATTTTTCCTATTTGAACGATTTCAACGACCCTAAATGTTTTTGAAAATGTTATTTTAGCCAAAACTTTTACTTTTTGGGGAAAATCTGCGTTTTAACGCGAAAAAAACTTAAAAAGGGCAAAATTTTATTATTCTTTTTTTATTAATATTGCTTCTATTTAAAACGATTTCAACCCCCCAAAATGTTTGAAAAATGCTTTTTTTAAAGCAAAACAGCCCCGTTTTGAGCTTTAATCTGCTTTTTAACGCGAAAAACAGCATAAAACGACAAAATTTTTATTATTCGTTTTTTTTTTTTTAATTTTCTATTTGAACGATTTAAACGATCAAAAAATGCTTAAAAATGTTATTTTAGCAAAAATTGGCACGTTTTGGCTTTTCTGCGTTTTAACGCTTTAAAACAGCAAAAAAAACGACAAAATTTTTTTATTATTCTTTTTTTTTTATTAATATTTGCGTCTATTTGAACGATTTCAACGATCAAAAAATGCTTGAAAATGATTTTTTTTTAGCAAAAACAGGACTTTTTTGAGCTTTAATCTGCGTTTAAACGCGAAAAAACAGCATAAAAACGAGAAATTTTTATTATTCTTTTTTTATTAATTTGCTTCTATTTGAAGGGATTTAAAAAGATTAAAAGCTTAAAAAATGCTTATTTTAGCAAAACCCCTTTTTGGTTTTTTTAAAATTCTTTTTAAAGGAAAAACGCTTTAAAACGACGAAATTTTTTTATTCTTTTTTATTAATATTGCATCTATTTGAACGTTTTTCAACGTCTAAAATGCCTAAAAATTTTAATTTATTTTAGCAAAACAGCCCGTTTTGGGGCTTTAATCTGCTTTTTCAACGCGAAAAAAACCAAAAAAAACGACAAATTTTTTTATTATTCTTTTTTTATTAATATTGCTTCTTTTTTGAACGTTTTTAACTATCTAAAATGATTGAAAATGCTTATTTTAGCAAAACACACGTTTTGAGTTTTTAATCTGCTTTTTAAAAAAGCGAAAACAGCATAAAAACGACGAAATTTTTATTATTCGTTTTTATTAATATTCCCCCCCTATTTAACGTTTTCCCACGATCAAAAATGCTTGAAAATGATTATTTTAGCAAAAACAGCACGTTTGAGTTTTTAACCCCGCTTTTTAACGGGGAAAACAGCATAAAACGACTTTTTAATTTTCTTTTTTTATTAATTTTGGGCCTATTTTAAAACGATTTAAACCCATTTTAAAATGCGGGAAAATGCTTTTTTAAAAGCAAAACAGCACGTTTTGGGGTTTTTAATCTGCGTTTTAAATCGAAAAAAGCAAAAAAACGACGAAATTTTATTATTCCTTTTTTATTAATATTGGGGTCTATTTGGGGAATTTAACGTCAAAAAATGCTTGAAAATGATTTTTTTTCCCAAAACAGCACTTTTTGAGTTTTTAATTTTTTCGTTTTAAAGCGAAAAACAGCATAAAAACGGGGAAATTTTTTTATTTTCGTTTTTTTTTTTTAAATATTTTTCCCTATTTAAAACGATTTCAAGGGATCTAAAATGCTTAAAAATGCTTATTTTAGAAAAACACCCGCGTTTGAGCTTTAATCTGCGTTTTACGCGTAAAACAGCAAAAAAACACGGGTTTTTATTATTCTTTTTTTTTATTAATATTGCTTCTATTTGAACGATTTCAACGATCTAAAATGCTTGAAAATGTTTATTTTAGCAAAACAGCACTTTTTGAGTTTTTAATCTGCGTTTTAACGCGAAAAAACAGCATAAAAAGGGACAAATTTTTTTATTATTCTTTTTATTAATATTGCTTCTTTTTGGGAAGATTTCAACGATCAAAAATCCCCGAAAATGTTTATTTTGGAAAAACAGCACCCCTTTTTGAGTTTTAATCGCGTTTTAACGCGAAAAACCCCCGGAAAAAAAACAAAAATTTTTTATTATTCGTTTTATTAATATTGCGTCTATTTGAACGTTTTCAACGATCTAAAATCCGGAAAATAAATTTTTTTAAACCAAAAAAAGCACCGGCTTTTAATTGCGTTTAACGCATAAAACAGCAAAAAAACGACAATTTTTTTTTATTCGTTTTTATTAATATTAACTTCTATTTGAACGATTTAAACGATCAAAAAATGCTTAAAAACCCTTTTTTTAGCACAACAAGCGGTTTTGATTTAACCGCGTTTTAACGCGAAAAAAACGGCCAAAAAACGACGGAAATTTTTATTATTCGTTTTTTTTAATATTCCCCCCCCAAAACATTTCAACGTCAAAAAATTTGGGGTTTTTTTGGCAAAACGCCCCGGGAGTTTTAATTGCGTTTTAACGCGTAAAAAAACATAAAACGAGGGGTTTAATTATTCTTTTTTATTAATATTGTTTTGTTTGAACGTTTTCACCAAATCAAAATGCTTGAAAAACCTTATTTTAGCAAAACAGCACTTTTTGAGCTTTAATCTGCGTTTTAAGGGAAAAAACAGCAAAAAAACGACAAAATTTTTTATTATTCGTTTTTATTAATATTGGGGTCTTTTTGGAACGATTTCAACGATCTAAAATCCCTTGAAAATGATTTTTTTTTAGCAAAACAGCACGTTTTGGGGGGTTTTTAACCCTGGGGTTTTAACGTGAAAAACAGCAAAAAAACGACTTTTTAATTATTCGTTTTTTTAATATTGCTTCTATTTGAACGGGAACAATCAAAAATGCTTAAAAAATGCTTATTTTCGCAAAACAGCACGTTTTGGGGTTTTAATCTGCTTTTTTAAGCGAAAAAACAGCATAAAACGAGGGGTTTAATTATTCTTTTTTATTAAATTGAGTCTATTTGAACGATTTCCAACGTTCTAAAATGCTTGAAATAGATTATTTTAGCAAAACAGCACGTTTTGAGCTTTAATCTGCGTTTTAACGCGTAAAACGCTTAAAAACGACGAAAATTTTTATTATTCGTTTTTTAATTATTACTTTCTATTTGAACGATTTCAACGATTAAAATGTTTTTGAAAATGCTTATTTTAGCAAAAAGCATTTGGTTTTAATCTGCGTTTTAACGCGAAAAACAGCAAAAAAAACGACAAAAATTTTTTATTATTCGTTTTTTTTAAATTGCTTTTTTTAAAGGGTTTTAAAGATCTAAAATGCTTGAAAATGCTTATTTTAGCAAAACAGCACGTTTTGAGTTTTAATCTGCTTTTTAACGCGAAAAAGAAACTTAAAAAACGACAAAATTTTTTTATTTTTTTCGTTTTTTTTAAATTTGCGTCTTTTGGGAACGATTTCAACGTTTAAAAAAAGCGGAAAATGATTATTTTAGCAAAACAGGACTTTTTGATTTTAATCTGCGTTTAAAACGCGTAAAACAGAAAAAAAAACCGACGAATTTTTTTTTTCGTTTTTTATTAATACCTTCTATTTGAACGATTTCAAAAAATCAAAAAATGTTTTGAAAATGCTTTTTTTAAAAGCAAAACAGCACGTTTTGAGTTTTAATCTGCGTTTTAACGCGTAAAAACTTTAAAAAAGGGGCAAAATTTTATTATTCGTTTTTTTTTAAATTGTCTTTTAAAAACCCATTTCAACGTCTAAAATGCCTAAAAATGATTTTTTTTGGCAAAACAGCCCTTTTTGAGCTTTTTTCTGCGTTTCAACGCGAAAAACGGCAAAAAACGGTTTTTTATTATTCTTTTTTATTAATATTGCTTCTATTTGAACTTTTAACTATCTAAAATGATTAAAAAATGCTTTTTTTTAGAAAAACAGCACTTTTTTGATTTTAATCTGCGTTTTAAAGCGTAAAAAAACAAAAAAAAAAACGACGAAATTTTATTTTTCCCTTTTTATTAATATTGCGTCTATTTGAACGTTTTCCCCACGATCTAAAATGCTTGAAAAAAAATTTTTTTTAGCAAAAACGCACTTTTTGGGGTTTTTAATCTGCTTTTTTAAGCGTAAAACAGCAAAAAAACGACAAATTTTTTTATTATTCGTTTTATTAATAGCTTCTATTTGAACGATTTCCGATCTAAAATGCTGGAAAATGCTTATTTTAGCAAAACAGCACGTTTTGAGTTTTTAATCTGCTTTTTTAAATCGAAAAAAGGGCCCCAAAACGACAAATTTTTTTTTCGTTTTTTTTAAATATTGCGTCTATTTGAACGATTTCAACGTCAAAAAATGCTTGAAAATGATTTTTTTTTTAACAAAAAAGCACTTTTTTGAGCTTTAATCTCGTTTTAAAGCGAAAAACAGCATAAAAAAGGAATTTTTAATTCGTTTTTATTAAATTTTCTATTTGAACGATTTCAACGATAAAATCTTGAAAATGCTTATTTTTTTAAAAACAGCGGGGTTTTGAGTTTTTAATCTGCGTTTTGACGCGTAAAACAGCATAAAAACGACAAAATTTAAATTTTTATTCGTTTTTATTAATTTTTGCTTCTATTTGAACGATTTCAACGATCTAAAATGCTTGAAAATGCTTATTTTAGCAAAACAGCACGTTTTGAGCTTTAACTGCGTTTTAACGCGTAAAAAAACATAAAAACGACGAATTTTATTATTCGTTTTTATTAATATTACTTCTATTTGAAGGGATTTCAACGATTAAAATGTTTTGAAAATGTTTTATTTTAGCAAAACACCCTTTTGAGTTTAATCTGCTTTTTAACGCGTAAAACAGCAAAAAAACGACGAAATTTTTATTATTCGTTTTATTAATACGCTATTTGAACGATTTAAACGATCAAAAAACGAAAATGTTATTTTAGAAAACGCACCGGTTTTTAATCTGCGTTTTAACGCGTAAAACAGCATAAAACGAAAAATTTTTTATTCGTTTTTATTAATATTGCTCTATTTGAACGTTTCAACGATCTAAAATGCTGAAATGTTATTTTAGCAAAACAGCACGTTTTGACTTTAATCTGCGTTTTAACGTTAAAACTATATAAAGCGAAATCTTTATTGTTTTTTATTTGCTTTTGAACGATTTGAACATCTAAAATTAAAATTATTATTTTAAACATTTTGAGCTTTAACGCGTTTACTTAATGGTAAAACAGCATAAAACGACAAATTTTTATTATTGTTTTTTAATTTATATTTGAACGATTTAACAATTCTAAAATGCTTGAAATGATTATTTTAGCAAAACACGTTTTGAGCTTTAATCTGCGTTTTAACGCGTAAAACAGCATAAAACGACGAATTTTTTATTTTTTTTTTAATATTGTTCTTTTGAACGATTTTAACATTTAAAATGCTTGAAAAATCTATTTTGCAAAACAGCAGTTTTGATTTTAATCTACGTTTAAACGCGTAAAATTTCTATTAATCGCGTTTTATTATTGTTATTTTAATATTTTCTTCTATTTAAATTTAAGATTAAAATGTTGAAAATTTATTTTAATGCTAAAGCGTTTTGAGCTTTAATCTGGTTTTACGTATAGCTTTAAAAACGCAAATTTTAATATTCGATTTTTTTAATATTGCTTCTATTTGAACGATTTCAACGATCTAAAAGTTAAAATGTTATTTTAGCAAAAACGACTTTGAGCTTTATCTGCTTTTTACGCTAAAACACATAAAAGACAATTTTTAATATTCGTTTTTTTTAAATTTGCTTCTATTTGAACGATTTCAACGATCTAAAATGCGTTAAAAGATTATTTTAGCAAAACAGACGTTTTGAGCTTTAATCTGGTTTTTAACGCGTAAAACAGCATAAAACGACGAAATTTTTAATATGTTTTTTTAAAATTCGTTTATTTAACGATTTCAACGATCTAAAAGCTTGAAAATGTTATTTTAAAAAAAAGCATTTTGAGTTTTTAACTCTTTTTAACGCGTAAAAAAACAAAAAAAGGGAAAAATTTTTTTATTTTCTTTTTTATTAATATTCTTCTATTTGAACGATTTCAACGATCTAAAATGCAAAAATGCTTTTTTTTAGCAAAAAAAACAACTTTTTGATTTTTAATCTGCGTTTTAACGCTTTAAAAAAAACATAAAACGACGAAATTTTATTATTCTTTTTTTTATTAATATTGCGTCTTTTTTGGAACGTTTTAAAACAAACCAAAAGGCGAAAAGTTTATTTTTAAGGGCCAAACTTTGGCACGTTTGTCTTTTTTTTTGGAAACGGGGGGGCCGGCGGGGCGCTCCTTTTTTTTTTTTTTATTAATTTGCTTCTTTTGAACGATTTAAACCCGACCCAAAAAGCAAAAATGTTTTTTTTAGAAAAACAGCACTTTTTGGGGCTTTAATCTGCTTTTTAACGCGTAAAACAGCATAAAAAACGACAAAATTTTTTTTTATTCTTTTTTTTATTAATATTGCTTCTATTTGAACGATTTAAAGTTTTTCTAAAACCAGGGGGAAAAGGGGGTTTTTTTTTTAAATTTTTTAGCAAAACAGCACTTTTTTTGAGTTTTTAATCTGCTTTTTTAAGGGTAAAAAAACATAAAACGCCAAAATTTTTATTATTCTTTTTAAATTTTTGCTTCTATGTGAACGATTTCAACTTTCTAAAAGCAAAAATGATTATTTTACGCAAAACAGCACTTTTTTGGAGTTTTTAATATCCGTTTTAACGCGTAAAAAAACATAAAACGACAATTCTTTTTATTCGTTTTTATTAATATTGCTTCTTTTGGAACGATTTAAAAACGATCTAAAATTTTTGAAAATGCTTATTTTAGCAAAAACAGCCCCGTTTTAAATTTTTAATCTGCTTTTTTAACGCGTAAAACAGCATAAAACGACGAAATTTTTATTATTCTTTTTTTATTAATATTGCGTCTATTTGAACCATTTCAACGATCTAAAATGCTTGAAAATGATTATGTTAGCAAAACTCCCTTTTTTGATTTTTTTAATCTGCGTTTTCGCGTAAAAAAACAAAAACGACAATTTTTTTTTTTTTTTTTTTTATTAATTTTTGTTTCTATTTGAACGTTTTTCCGTCAAAATTTGGGCGAAAATGCTTTTTTAAAAACAGCACTTTTTTGAGTTTTTAATACCCGTTTTAACGCGTAAAACCCAAAAAACGGGGGTTTTTATTTTCGTTTTTATTAATTTTGGGCTTTTTTGGAACAATTTCAACGATAAAATGCTTAAAAATTCCCCCCAAAACAGCACTTTTTTGGGGGTTTTTTAATCTGCTTTTTAAGCTAAAAAAACAAAAAAACGACAAAATTTTTTATTATTCGTTTTTTTAATTTGGCGTTTTTAACGTTTTAAATCCTAAAAAAAACTGAGGAAAACACCCAGCACGGGTTTTTAATCTGCTTTTTTAACGCATAAAACCAAAAAAACGACAAATTTTTTTATTTTCTTTTTTTATTAAAAATTGCTTCTATTTGAAGGGAAAAAGCGATCTAAAATGCTTGAAAAGAAAAATTTTAAAGCACAACAGCGCTTTTTTGAGCAAAATCCCGTTTTAACGCGTAAAACCCCCCATAAAAACAAAAAAAAATTTTTTTTTTTCTTTTTTATTAATTTGCATCTATTTGAACGATTTCAACGATCTAAAATGCTTGAAAATGATTTTTTTAAACAAAAACAGCACGTTTAGATTTTTAATCTGCTTTTTTCGCGAAAAAAACAAAAAACGACTTTTTTTTATTATTAACATTAATATTGCTTCTGTTTGAACAATTTCAACGATCTAAAATGCTTGATAATGCTTTTTTTTAGCAAAAACAGCACTTTTTTGAGCTTTTCTGCTTTTTAAACCGAAAAAAACCCAACAAAAAACGACAAAATTTTTTTATTATTCTTTTTTTATTAATATTCCCGTCTATTTGAACGATTTCAACGTTAAAAATGCAAAAAGGGATTATTTTAAAACACCCGTTTTGAGCTTTAATCTGCTTTTTTTAAAACGGGGAAAACGACGGTTTTAAAATTTAAAATTTGTTTTTTGAACGTTTAAACTTTAAAATGCTTGAAAATTTTTACCCCAAAAACCCTTTTTAAAACTTTTTCCTTTTTTCCGCGTAAAACCCCCAAAAACGACGGGTAAGGGGGTTTTTATTAATATTCGTTTTTTAAAACGATTTCAACGATCAAAAAAGGCTTGAAAATGATTTTTTTAAAGAAAAACAGCACGTTTTGAGTTTTAATCTCTTTTTTAACCCGGAAAACAGCATAAAAACGAAAATTTTTTTTTAATATTCGTTTTTATTAATATTGTTTTATTTAAAGGGGGGTTTTAAACGACCCAAAAATGCTTGAAAATGCTTTTTTTAAAAACAGCACGCCCAAAGGTTTTTAATCTCCCTTTTTAACGCGTAAAACGGATAAAAACAAACATTTTTTTTTAAAAACTTGGGGCATTTCAAAGGGCCAAAAAATGATTATTTTAGCAAAACAGCACGTTTTAAAGGCTTTAATCTCCCTTTTTAAAAACGCAAAGGGGCCTAAAACGGGGTTTTTTTTAAATTTTTTTAACCCGGAAACGTTTTAACTTTCAAAAAAGCGAAAATGATTATTTTACCCAAAACAGCACTTTTTGAGCTTTTAATATGCTTTTTAACGCGTAAAACGGAAAAAACGGCAATTTTTTTTTTCTTTTTAATTTGTTCTATTTAACGGTTTTCAACGATCAAAAATGTTTAAAAATTTTTTTTAGCAAAACAGCACTTTTTGGGTTTTTAATCTGCTTTTTTAACGCGTTAAAACAACATAAAACGATAAAAGGGCGTTTTAAATTTGTTTCTATTTTAAACGTTTCGCGACCCAAAAATGTTTAAAAAATGCTTATTTTAGCAAAACAGCACGTTTTGACCCAAAACCGCTTTTAACGCTTAAAACCCGGGGGGCGAAAATTATTCTTTTTTTATTAATATTTGCTTTTTAAAACGTTTCAACGACCCTAAAACGTGAAAATGACTTTTTTAGCAAAACAGCACTTTTTGAGTTTTTAATCTCGTTTTAACGCGTAAAACAACATAAAACGACGAATTTTTATTATTCGTTTTTTTTAAATATTGCTTCTATTTAAACGTTTCAACGACCCTAAAATGCGAAAATGCTTATTTTTACCCCAAAGGCTTTTTGGGGGTTTTTAATCCCGAACGCGTAAAAAAAGCAAAAAAAGGGCCAATTTTTTTTAAATTTTCGTTTTTTTTAAATTTGCTTCTATTTGAACGATTTCAACGATCTAAAATCCCCGAAAATCCCTTTTTTTGCAAAACAGCACTTTTAAAACTTTTTCTGCGTTTTAACGCGAAAAAAAAGCAAAAACGACAAAATTTTTTATTATTCTTTTTTTATTAATATTGCGTCTATTTAAAACGTTTTCCCAAACGATCTAAAACGCGAAAATGATTATTTTAAAAACAGCACGTTTTGAAATCTGCGTTTTAACGCGTAAAACAGCAAAAAAAGGGGGGGTTTTTTTATTATTCGTTTTTTTTTTTTCTTTTTGTGAACGATTTAAACGACCCAAAAAAGCGAAAATGATTATTTTAGCAAAACAGCGTTTTGAGCTTTAATCTGCGTTTTAACGCGTAAAACGCTTATAAAACGACGAATTTTTAATATTCGTTTTTATTAAATATTGCTTCTATTTGAACGATTTCAACGATCTAAAATGCTTGAAAATGCTTATTTTAGCAAACAGCACGTTTTGAGCTTTAATCACCACTGATTTTAACACTTGTAAAACAACATAAAAACGACAGAAATTTTTATTATTCGTTTTTATTAATATTGCGTCTATTTGAACGATTTCCAACGTCTAAAACAACGAAATGATTATTTTAGCAAAACAGCACGTTTTGAGCTTTAATCTACGTTTTAACGCGTAAAAGAAACAACATAAAAACGCCGGAATTTTATTATTCGTTTTTATTAATATTGCTTCTATGTGAACGATTTCAGCGATCTAAAAGCTTGAAAATGATTATTTTAGCAAAACAGCGTTTTGAGCTTTAATATGCGTTTAACGTAAAACAGCATAAAAACGACGAATTTCTTTATTATTGTTTTAATATTGCTTCTATTTGAACGATTTTCACAGCGATCGCGAAAATGCTTATTTTAGCAAAACAGCGCGTTTTGAGCTTTAATCTGCGTTTTAGCGCGTAAAACAGCATAAAAACGACGAAATTTTTTATTATTCGTTTTTAGTAATATTGCGTCTATTTGAAAGACCATTTTCAACGATCTAAAATGCTTGAAATAGTTATGTTAGCAAAACTGCACGTTTTGAGTTTTAATCCTGCGTTTTAACGCGTAAAACAGCATAAAAACGACGAATTTTTATTATTCGTTTTTATTAATATTGCTTCTATTTGAACGATTTCAACGATCTAAATTGCTTGAAATGCTTATTTTCCCAGCAAAACAGCACGTTTGGGCTTTAATATGCGTTTTTAACGCGTAAAACAACATAAAACGACGAATTTTTATTATTCGTTTTTATTAATATTGCTTCTATTTGAACGATTTTCAACGATCTAAAATGGCAGAAAATTCTTATTTTTAGCAAAACAGCACGTTTGAGCTTTAATCTGCGTTTTAACGCGTAAAACAGCATAAAACGACGAAATTTTTATTATTCGTTTTTTTATTAATATTGCGTCTATTTGAACGATTTCAACGATCTAAAATACTTGAAAATGAGTTATTTTAGCAAACAGCTTTTAACACGAGGCTGCAATCTGCGTTTAACGCGTAAAACAGCATAAAACGACGAATTTTTTATTATTCGTTTTATTATGTGCCTTCATTTGAACGGTAACGATCTAAAATGCTTGAAAATGCTTATTTGCCTTTTTAACCAGCGCGTTTTGAGCTTTAATCTGCGTTTTTAACGCGGCTAAAACAACATAAAACGACGAAATTTTATTATTCGTTTTTTTTTATTAATATTACGTCCTATTTGAACGATTTCCAACGATCTAAAATGCTTGAAAATGATTATTTTAGCAAAACAGCACGTTTTGAATTTAATCTGCGTTTTAACGCGCAAAACAGCTTATAAAACGACGGGTACATTATTCGTTTTTATTAATATTGCTTCTGTTTGAACGATTTCAACGATCTAAAATGCTTATTAATGCTTATTTTAGCAAAACAGCGCGTTTTGAGCTTTAATCTGCGTTTTTAACGCGTAAAACAGCTTATAAAAACGACGAAATTTTTATTATTCGTTTTTTTATTAATATTGCGTCTATTTGAACGATTTCAACGATCTAAAATGCTTGAAAATGATTATTTTAGCAAAACAGCACGTTTTGAGCTTTAATCTGCGTTTTAACGTAAAACAACTTATAAAACGACGAATTTTATTATTCGTTTTTAAACTAATGTGCTTCTATTTGAACGATTTCAACAATCTAAAATGCTTGAAAATACTTATTTTTAGCCAAACGGTACGTTTTGAGCTTTTAATCTGCGTTTAACGCGTAAAAACAGCATAAAAACGACGAGAATTTTATTATTCGTTTTATTAATGTGCGTCTATTTGAACGATTTCAACGATAAAGGCTTGAAAATGATTGGCGCAGCAAACAGCGTTTTGTGAGCTTTAATCTGCGTTTAACGCGTAAAACAACATAAAGACGACAGATTTTTAATATTCGTTTTAATAATATTGCTTCTATTTGAGGGCAATTTCAACGATCTAAAATGCTTGAAATGCTTATTTTAGCAAAACAGCACGATCTTGAGAGCTTTAATCTGCGTTTTTAACTTGCCGCTAAAACATATAAAACGACAGGGAAATTTTTATTATTCCGTTTTTATTAATATTGCATCTATTTGAACAATTTCAACGATCTAAAACGCTTGAAAATGATTATTTTAGCAAAGCAAGCACGTTTGAGCTTTTAATCTGCGTTTTAACGCGTAAAACAGCTTATAAAACATAGATTTTTATTATTCGTTTTTACCCCGAAACTAATATTGCTTCTATGTGAACAGTTTCAACGCGATCTAAAAGCTTGAAAATGATTATTTTAGCAAAACAGCACGTTTGGCGAGGCTTTAATATGCGTTTTAACGCGTAAAACATAAAAACGACAATTCTTTTACCAGTGTCGTTTTATTAATGTGCTTCTATTTGAGACGATTTCAACGATCTAAAATGCGAAAATGCTTATTTTAGCAAAACAGCACGTTTTGAGCTTTAATCTGCGTTTTAACGCGTAAAAGGCAGCATAAAACGATGAAATTTTTATTGTTCGTTTTTTTTTATTAATATTGCTTCTATTTGAACGATTTCAGCGCGATCAAATGCTTGAAGTAAGCTTTATTTTAGCAAAACAGCACGTTTTTGAGCTTTAATCTGCGTTTTGAACGCGTTAAACAACATAAAAACGACAAGAAATTTTTATTATTCGTTTTTTTGGCTAATATTGCGTCTATTTGAGACGATTTCCAACGATCTAAAATGCGTGAAAATGACTATTTTAGCAAAACAGCACGTTTTGAGCTTTAATCTGCGTTTAACGCGTAAAACCAACATAAAACGGTGACGAATTTTTATTATTCGTTTTTTATTAATATTGCTTCTATTTAAACGATTTCAACGATCTAAAATGCTTGAAAATGCTTATTTTAGCCAAAACAGTACGTTTTGAGCTTTAATCTGCGTTTTAACGCGGCGGCACCAACATAAAACGGTAGATTTTAATATTCGCGCATTAATATTGCTTCTATTTGAACGATTTCCAGCGATCTAAAATGCTTGAAAATGCTTATTTTAATAAAACAGCACGATTTTGAGCTTTAATCTGCGTTTTAACGCGTAAAAAGCACTATAAAACGGCAAGGAATTTTTATTATTCGTTTTTATTAATATTGCGTCTATTTGAACGATTTCAACGATCTAAAACAGCGAAATGATTATTTTAGCAAAACAGCACGTTTTGGGTTTAATCTGCGTTTTTAACGCGTAAAACAGCATAAAACGCCAATTTTTTATTATTCGTTTTTTTTTTAGTAATATTGCTTCTATGTGAACGATTTCAACGATCTAAAAAGCTTGAAACGATTATTTTAGCAAAACAGCACGTTTGAGCTTTTAATATGCGTTTAACGCGTAAAACAAGCATAAAAACGGCAGATTCAACGCATTATCCGTTTTTATTAATATTTGCTTCTATTTGAACGATTTCCAACGTCTACGTAGCGAAAATGCTTTATTTTAGCAAAACAGCACGTTTTGAGAACAATCTGCCTTTTTAACGCGTAAAACAGCATAAAACAGGGAAATTTTTTTTATTATTCGTTTTATTAATATTGCGTCTATTTGAACGATTTCAGCGATCTAAAATGCTTGAAAATGATTATTTTATAGCAAAACAGCACGTTTTTGACTTTAATCTACGTTTTAACGCGTAAACAGCATAAAACGGTAGATTTTTTATTATTGGTTTTTATTAATATTATATCTATTTGAACGATTTCAACGATCTAAAATGCTTGAGAAAATGCTTGTACAGCAAAACAGCACGTTTGAGCTTTAAATCTGTTTTAACGCGTAAAACAGCATAAAAACGACAAGAATTTTTATTATTCGTTTTTATTAATATTGCGTCTATTTGAACGTTTCAACGATCTAAAACGAAAATGGCGTTATTTTAATAAAACAGCGTTGCGAGCTTTAATCTGCGTTTTAACGCGTAAAACGGCATAAAAACGCCAGATTTTTTTATTGTTAGTTTTATTAATATTGCTTCTATGTGAACGATTTCCAACGATCTAAAAAGCTTGAAAATGATTATTTAGCAAAACAGCACGTTTGAGCGCAATATGCGTTTTAACGCGTAAAGGCAGCATAAAAACGACGAATTCGCACATTATTCGTTTTTTATTAATGTGCTTCTATTTGAACGATTTCAACGATCTAAATACTTTGAAAATGCTTTATTTTGTAAAACAGCGCGTTTGAGCTTTAATCTGCGTTTAACGCGTAAAACAGCATAAAAACGACGAAATTTTTATTATTCGTTTTTTTATTAATATTGCGTCTATTTGAACCATTTTCAACGATCTAAAATGCTTGAAAATGATTATGTTAGCAAAACTGCACGTTTTGAGGAGGTTTTAATCTGCGTTTAACGCGTAAAACAACATAAAAACGACGAATTTTTGTGTCGTTTTTATTAAATGACCAAAAGCTAATTTTAGGAACGTTTCAACGATCTAAAATGCGCCCGAAAAGTAAAACATTTTAAGCCAAAACGGCACGTTTTGAGCTTTTAATATGCGTTTTAACGCGTAAAACAACATAAAACGGCGAATTTTTATTTATTCGTTTTTTTATTAATATTACTTCTATTTGAACGATTTCAACGATCTAAAATAGCGAAATTCTTATTTTAGCAAAACAGCACGTTTTTGAGCTTTAATCTGCGTTTAACGCGTAAAACAGCATAAAAACGAGCAGAATTTTTGATGACCGTTTCGGCTAATATTGCGTCTATTTGAACCGTTCGCGATCAAAATGCCCGAAATTTATTTTAGCAAAACAGCACCTTTGGCACTGATCTGCGTTTTTGGCATAAAACAACTATAAAACGGCGAATTTTTTATTATTCGTTTTTTAGTAAATATTGGCCTTCTATTTGAACGATTTCAACGATCTAAAGTACTTTGAAAATGCTTTATTTTAGCACAACGGCGCGTTTGGCTTTAAATCTGCGGTACGCTTGCGTAAAACAACATAAAACGACGAAATTTTTATTATTCGTTTTTGTTAAATACTTGCGTCATTTGAACGATTTCAACGATCTACGATGCTTGAAAATGATTAATTTTATGAAACAACGCGTTTGGAGCTTTAATCTGCGTTTTTAACGCGCAAACAGCATAAAACGTAGAATTTTTATTATTCGTTTTATTATTATTGCTTCTGTTTGAACGATTTCAACGATAAAATGTACGATAATGCTTATTTTAGCAAAACAGCGCATTTTGAGCTTTAATCTGCGTTTTAACGTAAAACAGCATAAAGCTCGACAAAATTTTTTTATTATTCGTTTTTATTAATATTGCGTCTATTTGAACGATTTAACGTCGTCGCGAAAATGATTATTTTTGTAAAACAGCACGTTTTGAGCTTTAAATGCGTTTTAACGCGTAAAACGGCGCATAAAAGCGACAGATTTTTTATTATTCGTTTTATTAATATTGCTTCTATTTGAACGATTTTCAGCAGTCTAAAATGCTTGAAATGCTTATTTTAGCCAAACAGTACGTTTGAGCTTTAATCTGCGTTTTAACGCGTAAAACAGCATAAAACGACGAGAAATTTTATTATTCGTTTTAAATATGCGATCTATTTGAACGGTTCAACGATCTAAAGGCTTGAAAATGATTATTTTAACAAAACAGCACGTTTGAGCTTTAATCTGCGTTTTAACGCGTAAAACAGCTTATAAAGACGACAGATTTTTAATGTTCGTTTTATTAATATTGCTTCTATTTGAACGATTTCAACGATCTAAAATGCTTGAAAGTAACATTTTAGCAAAACAGCACGTCTTGAGCTTTAATACGTTTTAACGCGTAAAACAGCTATAAAACGACAGGAAATTTTTATTATTCGTTTTTATTAATGTGCGTCTATTTGAACGATTTCAACGATCTAAAACGCTTGAAAATGATTATTTTAGCAAAACAGCACGTTTTGAGAAAACTTTTAATCTGCGATTTTAACGCGTAAAACAACATAAAACGCCGAATTTTTATTATTCGTTTTTATTAATATTACGCTTCTATGTGAACGATTTCAACGATCTAAAAGCTTAGAAAATGATTATTTTAGCAAAACAGCACGTTTTGAGCTTTTAATATACGTTTTACCAACGCGTAAAACAACATAAAACGACCGAATTCTTTATTATTCGTTTTTTTATTAATATTTAGCTTCTATTTGAAGACGATTTCAACGATCACAAATGTGAAAATATGCCCATTTAAGCAAAACAGCGTTTGAGCTTTGTCACGTTTTAACGTAAAACAACTTATAAAACGATGAAATTTTATTGTTCGTTTTTTTATTAATATTCAGCTATTTGAACGGTTTCAACGATCTAAAATGCTTGAAAAATGCGCTGGCTGTAAACAGCGCGTTTTGAGCTTTAATCCTGCGTTTTAACGCGTTAAACAGCATAAAACGACGAAATTTTTATTATTCGTTTTTGTTAATGGTAGCGTCTATTTGAACGATTTCCAGCGATCTAAAATGCGTGAAAATGACTATTTTAGCAAAACAGCACGTTTTGAAACTGTCCTGCGTTTTAACGCGTAAAACGCTTTATAAAACGACGAATTTTTATTATTCGTTTTATTAATATTGCTTCTATTTAAACGATTTCCAACGATCTAAAATGCTTGAAAATGCTTATTTTAGCCAAAACGGTACGTTTTGAGCTTTAATCTGCGTTTTAACGCGTAAACAGCTTGTAAACGGTAGATTTTTAATATTCGTTTTTTTATTAATATTGCTTTCTATTTGAACGATTTCAGCGATCTAAAATGCTTGAAAATGCTTATTTTAGCAAACAGCACGTTTTGAGCTTTACAATCTGCGTTTTTAACGCGTAAATAAAACGGCAAAATTTTTTATTATTCGTTTTTTATTAATATTGCGTCTATTTAGGAACGAATTTCAGCGATCTAAAACGCTTGAAAATGATTATTTAGCAAAACAGCACGTTTGAGCTTTAATCTGCGTTTTAACGCGTAAAACAGCATAAAAACGCCAGATTTTTATTATTTCGTTTTTATTAATATTGCTTCCTATGTGAACGATTTCCAACGATCTAAAAAGCTTGAAAACGATTATTTTAGCAAAAGGCCTTTACGTTTGAGCTTTAATAATATGCGTTTTAACGTAAAACAGCAAAACGACGTTCTTTATTATCCGTTTTTATTAGCCATACTTATATTTGAACGATTTCAACGATCTAAAATGCTTGAAAATGCTTATTTTTAGCATAAAACAGCACGTTTTGAGGCGCAATCTGCGTTTTAACGCGTAAAACAGCATAAAACGAAATTTTTGTATTCGTTTTTATTAATGTGCGTCTATTTGAACGATTTCCAGCGATCTAAAATGCTTGAAAATGATTATTTTAGCAAAAGAACAGCACGTTTGGGCGCAATCTGCACGTTTTTTAACGCGTAAAACAACGCATAAAACGACGAATTTTTATTATTCGTTTTTATTAATATTGCTTCTATTTGAACGATTTCAACGATCTAAAATATTTGAGAGTAACGGCACGTAGCAAAACGGCGTTTGAGCTTTAATCTGACTTTAACGCGTAAAACAGCATAAAACGACGAAATTTTTATTATTCGTTTTTTATTAATATTGCGTCTATTTGAACATTTCAACGATCTAAAAGCTTGAAAATGATTATTTTAGCAAGACAGCACGTTTGGAGACTTTAATCTGCGTTTTAGCGCGTAAAACAGCATAAAACGACCGTTTTTTATTATTCGTTTTTTATTAATGGCCGCTTCTGTTTGAACGATTTCAACGATCTAAAATGCTTGAAAATGCTTATTTTTAGCAAAACAGCGTTTTGAGCTTTAATCTGGATTTTAACGCGTAAACGACATAAAAACGACAGATTTTTTAATATTCGTTTTTATTATATTGCTTCTATTTGAACGATTTCAACGATCTAAAATGCTTGAAAATGCTTATTTTAGCAAAACAGCTACGTTTGAGCTTTTAATCTGCGTTTTAACGCGTAAAACAGCATAAAACGACGAAATTTTTTATTATTCGTTTTTATTAATATTGCGTCTATTTGAACGATTTCAACGATCTAAAGCAGCGAAAATGATTATTTAGCAAAACAGCACGTTTGAGCTTTTGTCTGCGTTTTAACGCGTAAAACAGCTTATAAAAACGCCGAATTTTTATTGTTATTCGTTTTTGTAATGGCCAGCTATGGCGAACGATTTCAGCAACGATCTAAAAGCTTGAAAATGATGATTGACACCTTAAAACGGCACGTTTTGGAAGCACCGTATACGTTTTAGCGCGTAAAACGCATAAAACGACGAATTCTTTATTATTCGTTTTTATTAATATTGCTTCTATTTGAACGATTTCAACGATCTACAAAATGCTTGAAAATGCTTATTTTAGCAAAACAGCACGTTTTGAGCTTTAATCTGCGTTTTAACGCGTAAAAACGCATAAAACGAGGAAATTTTTGTATTACGTTTTTTTATTAATATTGCGTCTATTTGAACGATTTCAACGATCTAAAATGCTTGACCGTTATTTTAGCAAAACAGCGCGTTTGAGCTTTGAAATCTGCGTTTTAACGCGTAAAACAGCATAAAACGACGAATTTTTTATATTTCGTTTTTATTAAATATTGCTTCTATTTGAACGATTTCAACGATCTAAAATGCTTGAAAATGCTTATTTTAGCAAAACAGCACGTTTTGAGCTTTAATCTGCGTTTAAATCGTAAAAACATAAAACGACAGAGAATTTTTTATTGGCCGTTTTATTAATGTGCGTCTATTTGAACGATTTCAACGATCTAAAATGCTTGAAAATGCTTATTTTAGCAAAACAGCACGTTTTGAGCTTTAATCTGCGTTTTAACGCGTAAAACGCTTATAAAACGATGAAATTTTTATTGTTTCTGCGTTTTTATTAATATTGCTTCTATTTGAACGGTGATTTCAACGATCTGAATGCTTGAAAATACTTATTTTAGCAAAACAGCACGTTTTGAGCTTTAATCTGCGTTTTAACGCGTTAAACAGCACTCTAGAAACGACGAAGGTACATTATTGAATTTTTTATTAATATTACGTCTGGCTGAACGA
>NW_027046227.1:0-29668 GCF_025399875.1 Dalotia coriaria | reverse complement strand
TTCGGTTTTTATCGTTTACCTTTAAAAACCAGATTAAACTAAAATGTGCTGTTTTGCTAAAACATTTTAAGCATTTTAGATCGTTGAAATCGTTCAAATAAAAAGCTATTAATAAAAACGAATAATAAAAATTGGTCTTTTTTATGCTGTTTTACGCGTTAAAACGCAGATTAAAGCTCAAAACGTGCTGTTGGCTAAAATAATCATTTTCAAGCATTTTTAGATCGTTGAAATCGTTTCAAATAGAAATATTAATAAAAACGAATATAAAAATTTCGTCGTTTTTATTGTTTACGCGTTAAAATGCAGATTAAAGCGTCAAAATGCTGTTTTCTTAAAACATATTTAAGCATTTTATATCGCTTGAAATCGTTCAAATAGACGCAATATTTAAAAAAACGAATAATAAAAATTGTCGTTTTTATGCTGTTTTTACGTTAAAACGCAGATTTAAGCTAAAACGCTGTTTTGCTAAAATAATCATATTCAGCAATATTAGATCGTTGAAATCGTTTCAAATAGACGCAATATTAATAAAAACGAATAATAAAATATTTCGTCGTTTTTAATCTGTTTGTGTTAAACGCAGATTAAAACTCAAAACATGCTGTTTTGCTAAAATAATCATATTAAGCATTTTAGATCGTTGAAATCGTTCAAATAGGCGCAATATTAATAAAAACGAATAATAAAAATTTCGTCGTTTTTATGCTGTTTTACGCGTTAAAACGCAGATTAAAGCTGAAAACGTGCTGTTTTGCTAAAATAATCATTTTCAAGCACTTTAGATCGTTGAAATCGTTCAAATAGACGCAATATTAATAAAAACGAACAATAAAAATTTCGTCGTTTTTATGCGTTTTACGCGTTAAAACGCAGATTAAAAGCTCAAACTGCTGTTTTGCAAAATAACATTTAATTTAGATGTTGAAATTTCAAATAGCCAATATAATAAAAAATAATAAAAATTCGTCTTTTTACTGTTTTCGCGTTAAAACGCAGATTAAAGCTCAAAACGTGCTGTTTTGCTAAAATAATCATTTTCAAGCATTTTAGATCGTTGAAATCGTTCAAATAGACGCAAATGAATAAAAAAAATAAAAAATTTCGTCGTTTTATGCTGTTTTACGCGTTAAAACGCAGATTAAAGCTTCAAAACGTGCTGTTTTAGCTAAAATAAGCATTTTCGCAATTTTAGATCGTTGAAATTAGTTCAAATAGCGCAATATTAATAAAAACGAATATAAATTCTTTATTGTTTTACGTCGTTAAAACGCAGATTAAAGCTCAAAACGTGCTGTTTTGCTAAAATAATCATTTTCAAGCATTTTAGATCGTTGAAATCGTTCAAATAGACGCAATATTAATAAAAACGAATAATAAAATTTCGTCGTTTTATGCTGTTTTACGCGTTAAAACGCAGTTTAAAAAGCTCAAAACGTGCTTTTTTTGCTAAAATAAGCATTTTCAAGCATTTTAGATCGTTGAAATCGTTCAAATAGACGCAATATTAATAAAAACGAATAATAAAATTTTCGTCGTTTTATGCTGTTTTACGCGTTAAAACGCAGATTAAAGCTCAAAACGTGCTGTTTTGCTAAAATAATCATTTTCAAGCATTTTAGATCGTTGAAATCAGTTCAAATAGACGCAATATTAATAAAAACGAATAATAAAAATTTCGTCGTTTTTATGCTGTTTTACGCGTTAAAACGCAGATTAAAACTCAAAACGTGCTGTTTTGCTAAAATAAGCATTTTCAAGCATTTTAGATCGTTGAAATCGTTCAAATAGAAGCAATATTAATAAAAACGAATAATAAAAATTCGTGTTTTATGCTGTTTTACGCGTTAAAACGCAGATTAAAGCTCAATACGTGCTGTTTTGCTAAAATAAGCATTTTCAAGCATTTTAGATCGTTGAAATCGTTCCAATAGACGCAATATTAATAAAAACGAATAATGAAAAATCGTCGTTTTTATGCTGTTTTACGCGTTAAAACGCAGATTAAAGCTCAAAACGTGCTGTTTTGCTAAAATAATCATTTTCAAGCATTTTAGATCGTTGAAATCGTTCAAATAGACGCAATATGAATAAAAACGAATAAAAAAAATTTCGTCGTTTTTATGCTGTTTTACGCGTTAAAACGCAGATTAAAGCTCAAAACGTGCTGTTTTGCTAAAATAAGCATTTTCAAGCATTTTAGATCGTTGAAATCGTTCAAATAGACGCAATATTAATAAAAACGAATAATAAAAAATTCGTGTTTTATGCTGTTTTACGCGTTAAAACGCAGTTTAAAAACTCAAAACGTGCTATTTTTGCAAAATAATCTATTAATTTAGATCGTTAAATTCAAATAGACGCAATATTAATAAAAAACAAAATCAAATTTGGGTTTTTAGCTGTTTTACGCGTTAAAACGAATAAAAAAAGTGTTTGCTAAAATGTTATTCAAGCATTTTTTAGATCGTAATCGTTCAAATAGACGCAGTTTGTAAAAAAGAATATAAAAATTTTCGTTTTAATGCTTTTTCCCGTTAAAACGCATTAAAAACGAAAACTATTTTAAAATAATCTTTTAAAGCTTTAGATCGTTGAAAATCAAAGCTTTCTAAAAACGATATTTAAAAATTTCGATTTTAAAATTTGTTTATACGCGTTAAAACGCAGATTAAAAACTCAAAACGTGTGTTTTTAAATAACATTTTCAAGCATTTTAATTTAAATCTTAAAAAAAAAAGATTATATAAAATTCGTTTAAATTCGGTTTTATAGCTAAAAGATTAAAAGCAAAACGTGCTGTTTTGCTAAATTTAACATTTTAAGCA
The DNA here is from genome assembly GCF_025399875.1 of Dalotia coriaria. Classification (NCBI taxonomy): domain Eukaryota; kingdom Metazoa; phylum Arthropoda; class Insecta; order Coleoptera; family Staphylinidae; genus Dalotia; species Dalotia coriaria. The sequence continues at coordinate 26,837 of NW_027046227.1, read as the reverse complement.
TTTTAAAGTTAAAAGCTTTTAAAAAAATCATTAAAAACTTTTATATGTTTTCGCTTTAATAGCGATATTAAAAGGGCTTTAAAACGTTTTTTGCATTTTTAGATTTAAAATTTCAAAACGTTGAAATTTTAAAAACGAATATAAAAATTCGAATATTGATCGCGTTAAGCATTAACGCTTAAAAGGGTTTTAAGCTAAAAAAGTCGTTTTAAGCTTTATCGTTAAAGCATTAACTACGAATTTTAAAAAAATATTTAAAAATTTTAATTTTTATTGCGTTTATTACGCAATTAAAACAAGATAAAATAAATGTTTTGCTTTTAGTTTAACAGATTAAATCAAAAAGTTATTAAAAGAAAATAAAAATTTTACATTTTAGCGTTAAAGTTAAAAGCAAATTTTAAAAAATTAAAATTTGTCGTTAATCGTTTAAAAGCAGTTAATAAAATTAAAATAATCATTTTAACATTTAAACTTGTTTAAATTCTTTTAAAAAAACATAAAATGCATTTTGTACTTAATAAATTTAAAAAATATACAAATTGTTTTAGAAATTTAAGCGTTAAAACGCAAATAAATTCCAATTGTTTTTAAATAAAATGCAGATTAAAGTCGTGATATTTTTACGATTAATATAACAATAATAAAATCTTTGAAATAATTTTTTAACTTAAACGAATAATAAAATGCGTTTTGCTAAAAAGCATTTAAAAGTTTTTTTTGCTAAATACATTTACACGCATATTAAAAACAAAATTTTTCGCTATAATAGATTAAACGCATTATAAAAGTTCAATAACTAATATTTTTAAAAAGAAATTAAAAAATTTGTCAGTTTTTAAATCGTTACAAAATTTTTAAAAACCCGAAATAAAATTGTTTTTAAAAAAGCATTTACAAAACGCATTTTAATCTTGAACGCTTTAAAACAATCAAATTCAAAATTTAAGACTATTTGCAAAAATCTTCAATGCGTTTTAATAAATTAAAAATCCGTTTATGCTATTTTACAAAAAAACAATTAACTTTTAAAAGGTTTTACCGTAAATAGAGCATTTAAAGAAATGATTTGAAAAATTCTCAAGCATTTTAATTGATTTTAAAAAAATTACGTTAATAAAAGTGTTTTAAAAATGGGTTTTACGTTTACGTTTCAGTAAACGTTCAAAATTTTTGCAAATAAATTTAAATTGCGCATTTTAATTTAATGTCAAAAACGATATTTAACGCGTAAAAAATTTTCTAAAATTATTTTCGCTTTTAGATTAAAGCTTTCAGTTTTGAAAAATTTAAATAAATCAAATTTATTAGAATTAGCGTTTAAAGATTACCAAAACTCTGTTTTATGCTATTAAAATGTTAGCATTTAATCTTTTAAGCTTTTAATCGGAATTTTAAATAACGCAATATTAATAAAAAATTTTAAATTGTTTTTATTTAAAAACGCAGATTAAAACTCAAAGTGTTTTTGCTATATATTTTCAACATTTTAGATCGTTAAACCGTTCAAATAGACGCAATATTAATAAAAAGATAATAAAAATTTTTTTGCTTTTATAAAAGCGATTAAAGCTCAAAACGTGCTTTTTTGCTAAAATAAGCATTTTAAGCATTTTAGATCGTTAAATCGTTCAAATAGAACAATATTAAAAAACAATAAAAAAATTTCGTATAGTTTTAGCTGTTTTAGCTTAAAACGTTAAAAACATTTTTAAAATAACATTTAAGCATTTTTATGGTTAAACGTTAAATAGACGCATATAAAAAAACGAATAATAAAAATTTCGTCGTTTTAATGCTGTTTTACGCGTTAAAACGCAGATTAAAAGCTCAAAACGTGCTGTTTTGCTAAAATAATCATTTTCAAGCACTTTAGATCGTTGAAATCATTCAAATAGACGCAATATTAATAAAAACGAATAATAAAAATTTCGTCGTTTTATGCTGTTTTACGCGTTAAAACGCAGATTAAAACTCAAAACGTGCTGTTTTGCTAAAATAAGCATTTTCAAGCATTTTAGATTGTTGAAATCGTTCAAATAGAAGCAATATTAATAAAAACGAATAATAAAATTCGTCGTTTTTGCGCTGTTTTACGCGTTAAAACGCAGATTAAAGCTCAAAACGTGCTGTTTTGCTAAAATAATCATTTTCAAGCATTTTAGATCGTTGAAATCGTTCAAATAGACGCAATATTAATAAAACGAATAATAAAAATTTCGTCGTTTTATGCTGTTTTACGCGTTAAAACGCAGATTAAAGCTCAAAACGTGCTGTTTTGCTAAAATAAGCATTTTCAAGCATTTTAGATCGTTGAAATCGTTCAAATAAAGCAATATTAATAAAAACGAATAATAAAAATTCGTCGTTTTATGCTTGTTTTACGCGTTAAAACGCAGATTAAAAGCTCAAAACGTGCTGTTTTGCTAAAATAATCATTTTCAAGCATTTTAGATCGTTGAAATCGTTCAAATAAACGCAATATTAATAAAAACGAATAATAAAACTACGTCGTTTTTGCTGATTTACGCGTTAAAACGCAGATTAAAGCTCAAAACGTGCTGTTTTGCTAAAATAAGCATTTTCAAGCATTTTAGATCGTTGAAATCGTTCAAATAGAAGCAATATTAATAAAAGACGAATAATAAAAATTCGTCGTTTTTATGCTGTTTTACGCGTTAAAACGCAGATTAAAGCTCAAAACGTGCTGTTTTGCTAAAATAATAATTTTCAAGCATTTTAGATCGTTGAAATCGTTCAAATAGACGCAATATTAATAAAAACGAACAATAAAAATTTCGTCGTTTTTATGCTGTTTTACGCGTTAAAACGCAGATTAAAGCTCAAAACGTGCTGTTTTGCTAAAATAAGCATTTTCAAGCATTTTAGATCGTTGAAATCGTTCAAATAGAAGCAATATTAATAAAACGAATAATAAAAATTCGTCGTTTTTATGCTGTTTTACGCGTTAAAACGCAGATTAAAGCTCAAAACGTGCTGTTTTGCTAAAATAATCATTTTCAAGCATTTTAGATCGTTGAAATCGTTCAAATAGACGCAATATTAATAAAAACGAATAATAAAAATTTCGTCGTTTTATGCTGTTTTACGCGTTAAAACGCAGATTAAAGCTCAAAACGTGCTGTTTTGCTAAAATAAGCATTTTCAAGCATTTTAGATCGTTGAAATCGTTCAAATAGACGCAATATTAATAAAAACGAATAATAAAAATTTCGTCGTTTTTATGCTGTTTTACGCGTTAAAAGCAGATTAAAGCTCAAAACGTGCTGTTTTGCTAAAATAAAGCATTTTCAAGCATCTTAGATCGTTGAAATCGTTCAAATAAACGAAATATTAATAAAAACGAATAATAAAAAATTCGTCGTTTTATGCTGTGTTACGCGTTAAAACGCAGATTAAAGCTTAAAACGTGCTGTTTTGCTAAAATAATCATATTCAAGCATTTTGGGAATTTGAAATCGTTCAAATAGACGCAATATTAATAAAAACGAATAATAAAAAATTTCGTCTTTTTTTACGTGCTGTTTACTAAAATAATCATTTTCAAGCATTTTAGATCGTTGAAATCGTTCAAATAGACGCAATATTAAAAACGAATAATAAAATTTCGTCGTTTTATGCTGTTTTTACGCGTTAAAACGCAGTTTAAAAAGCTCAAAACGTGCTGTTTTGCTAAAATAAGCATTTTCAAGCATTTTAGATCGTTGAAATCGTTCAAATAGAAGCAATATTAATAAAAACGAATAATAAAAATTCGTCGTTTTTATGCTGTTTTACGCGTTAAAACGCAGATTAAAGCTCAAAACGTGCTGTTTTGCTAAAATAATCATTTTCAAGCATTTTAGATCGTTGAAATCGTTCAAATAGACGCAATATTAATAAAAACAAATAATAAAAATTTCGTCGTTTTTATGCTGTTTTACGCGTTAAAACGCAGATTAAAGCTCAAAACGTGCTGTTTTGCTAAAATAAGCATTTTCAAGCATTTTAGATCGTTGAAATCGTTCAAATAGACGCAATATTAATAAAAACGAATAATAAAAATTTCGTCGTTTTATGCTGTTTTACGCGTTAAAACGCAGATTAAAGCTCAAAACGTGCTGTTTTGCTAAAATAAGCATTTTCAAGCATTTTAGATCGTTGAAATCGTTCAATAAAGCAATATTAATAAAAACGAATAATAAAAAATTCGTCGTTTTTATGCTGTTTTACGCGTTAAAACGCAGATTAAAACTCAAAACGTGCTGTTTTGCTAAAATAACATTTTCAAGCATTTTAGATCGTTGAAATCGTTTCAAATAGAAGCAATATTAATAAAAACGAATAATAAAATTCGCGTTTTTATGCTGTTTACGCGTTAAAACGCAGATTAAAAGCTCAAAACGTGCTGTTTGCTAAAATAATCATTTTAAGCATTTTAGAATGTTGAAATCGTTCCAAAAACGCAATATTAAAAAAACGAATAATAAAAATTTCGTCGTTTTATGCGTTTTACGCGTTAAAACGCAGATTAAAACTCAAACGTTGTTTTGCTAAAATAACATTTTCAAGCATTTTAGATCGTTGAAATCGTTCAAATAGAAGCAATATTAATAAAAACGAATAATAAAAAATTCGTCGTTTTATGCTGTTTACGCGTTAAAACGCAGATTAAGCTCAAAACGTGCTGTTTTGCTAAAATAATCATTTTCAAGCATTTTAGATCGTTTAAATCGTTCAAATAGACGCAATATTAATAAAAACGAATAATAAAAATTTCGTCGTTTTATGCTGTTTTACGCGTTAAAACGCAGATTAAAGCTCAAAACGTGCTGTTTTGCTAAAATAAGCATTTTCAAGCATTTTAGATCGTTGAAATCGTTCAAATAGAACAATATTAATAAAAATCGAATAATAAAAATTCGTCGTTTTAAATGTGTTAACGCGTTAAAACGCGATTAAAGCTTAAAACGTGCGTTTTGCTAAATAATCATTTTAAGCATTTTAGATGTTGAAATCGTTAAAATCGCGCAATATTTATAAAACGATTAATAAAATTTCGTCGTTTTTAAATAGCATTTTCGCTTAAACCGATTAAAGCTCAAAACGTGCTGTTATTGCTAAAATAAACAATTTCAAGCATTTAGATCGTTTAAATCGTTCAAATAGACGTAAAATTAATAAAACAATAATAAAATTTTCTTTAATGCTTTTTACGCGTTAAAACGTTAAAGTAAAGCGTTTATAAAGCTAAAATAACATTTTAGCATTTTAGATGTTTGAACCGTTCAAATAGAGAATTAATAAAAACGATTAAAAAAATTTCTCGTTTTAATGCTGTTTAACGCGTTAAAACGCAGATTAAAAGCTCAAAAACGTCTGTTTTGCTAAAATAATCATTTCAAGCGATTTAGATTTGAAATCGTTCAAATAGACGCATATTAAAATAAATACGATAATAAAAATTTGTCGTTTTATGCTGATTTTACGCGTTAAAACGAAATTAAATCAAAACGTGCTGTTTTGCTAAAATAAGCATTTTCAAGCATTTTAGATCGTTGAAATCGTTCAAATAAAGCAATATTAATAAAACGAATAATAAAAATTCGTCGTTTTATGCGTTTATACGCTAATTAAAAACCAGTATTAAAGCTCAAACGTGCTGTTTTGCTAATAAAATCATTTTCAAGCGTTTTAGATGAAATCGTTCAAATGAGCTAAATTATAAAAACGCAAATAAAAAATTCGTCGTTTTAAATTTTTACGCTTTAAGCAGATTAAAGTTCAAAACGGCTGTTTTGTAAAAAAATCATTTTTGCTATTTTATATTTCGTGAAATCGTTCAGATAGAGCATATAATAAAAAACGAATAAAAAAAATTTCGTCGTTTTTCTGTTTTACGCGTTAAAACGCAGATTAAAGCTCAAAACGTGCTGTTTTGCTAAAATAAGCATTTTCAAGCATTTTAGATCGTTGAAATCGTTCAAATAGAAGCAATATTAATAAAAAACGAATAATAAAAAATTCGTCGTTTTTAGCTGTTTTACGCGTTAAAACGTAGATTAACACTCAAAACGTGCTGTTTTGCTTAAAATAATCATTTTCAAGCATTTTAGATCGTTGAAACGTTCAAATAACGCAATATTAAAAAAACGAATAATAAAAATTTACGTCGTTTTAATAACATGTTTTGCGTTAAAAGCAGATTAAAACTTCAAAACGTGCTGTTTTGCTAAAATAAGCATTTTCAAAGCATTTTAAATCCGTTTGAAATCGTTTCAAATAGAAGCAATATTAAAAAAAACGAATAATAAAATTCGTGTTTTATGCTGTTTTACGCGTTAAAACGCAGATTAACCTCAAAAACGGCTTTATTGCTAAAAATAATCATTTTAAGCATTTTAGATCGTTAAAATCGTTCAAATGACGCAATATTAATAAAAACGAATAATAAAAATTTAAGTCGATTTATGTGTTAACGCGTTAAAACGCAGATTAAAGCTCAAAACGAGCTTTTTGCTAAAAATAAGCATTTTCAAGCATTTTAGATCGTTGAAATCGTTCAAATAGACGCAATATTAATAAAAACGAATAATAAAAATTCGTCGTTTTATGCAGTTTTACGCGTTAAAAACGCAGATTAAACTCAAAACGTCTGTTTTTTAAAAATAATCATTTTCAAGCATTTTAGATCGTTAGAAATCGTTTCAAATAGACGCAATATTAATAAAAAACGCAATATTAAAATTTCGTGTTTTTATGCTGTTTTACGCGTTAAAACGCAGATTAAAGCTCAAAACGTGCTGTTTTGCTAAAATAAGCATTTTCAAGCTTTTAGATCGTTGAAATCGTTAAATAGAAGCAATATTAATAAAAACGAATAATAAAAATTGAATCGTTTATGCGGTTTTACGCGTTAAAACGCAGATTAAAACTCAAAACGTGCTGTTTGCTAAATTAAGAATTTTCAAGCATTTTAGATCGTTGAAATCGTTCAAATAGAAGCAATATTAATAAAAACGAATAATAAAAATTCGTCGTTTTTATGCTGTTTTACGCGTTAAAACGCAGATTAAAAGCTCAAAACGTGCTGTTTTGCTAAAATAATCATTTTCAAGCATTTTAGATCGTTGAAATGGTTTCAAATAACGCAATATTAATAAAAACGAATATAAAATTTCGTCGTTTTTATGCTGTTTTACGCGTTAAAACGCAGATTAAAGCTCAAAACGTGCTGTTTTGCTAAAATAAGCATTTTCAAGCATTTTAGATCGTTGAAATCGTTCAAATAGAAGCAATATTAATAAAAACGAATAATAAAAAATTCATCGTATTTTATGCAGATTAAAGCTCAAAACGTGCTGTTTTGCTAAAATAATCATTTTCAAGCATTTTAGATCGTTGAAATCGTTCAAATAGACGCAATATTAATAAAAACGAATAATAAAATTTCGTCGTTTTATGCTGTTTTACGCGTTAAAACGCAGATTAAAGCTCAAAACGTGCTGTTTTTGCTAAAATAAGCATTTTCAAGCATTTTAGATCGTTTAAATCGTTCAAATAGAAGCAATATTAATAAAAACGAATAATAAAAATTCGTCGTTTTTATGCTGTTTTACGCGTTAAAACGCAGATTAAAGCTCAAAACGTGCTGTTTTGCTAAAATAAGCATTTTCAAGCATTTTAGATCGTTGAAATCGTTCAAATAGAAGCAATATTAATAAAAACGAATAATAAAAATTCATCGTTTTATGCAGATTAAAGCTAAAAACGTGCTGTTTTGCTAAAATAATCATATTCAAGCATTTTAGATCGTTGAAATCGTTCAAATAGACGCAATATTAATAAAAACGAATAATAAAAATTTCGTCGTTTTTATGCTGTTTTACGCGTTAAAACGCAGATTAAAGCTCAAAACGTGCTGTTTTGCTAAAATAAGCATTTTCAATCATTTTAGATCGTTGAAATCGTTCAAATAGACGCAATATTAATAAAAACAGATAATAAAAAATTCGTCGTTTTTATGATGTTTTACGCGTTAAAACGCAGATTAAAGCCAAAACGTGCTGTTTTGCTAAAATAATCATATTCAAGCATTTTAGATCGTTGAAATCGTTCAAATAGACGCAATATTAATAAAACGAATAATAAAAAATTTCGTCGTTTTTAGTGTTTTTACGCGTTAAAACGCAGATTAAAGCTCAAAACGTGCTGTTTTACAAAATAATCATTTTCAAGCACTTTAGATCGTTGAAATCGTTCAAATAGACGCAATATTAATAAAAACGAATAATAAAAATTTCGTCGTTTTATGCTGTTTTACACGTTAAAAACGCAGATTAAAAGCTCAAAACGTCTGTTTTGCTAAAATAAGCATTTTCAAGCATTTTAGATCGTTGAAATCGTTCAAATAGACGCAATATTTATAAAAACGAATAATAAAAATTGTCGTTTTATGTTGATTTTACGCGATAAAACGCAGATTAAAGCTCAAAACGTGCTGTTTTGCTTAAAATAATCATTTTACAAGCATTTTAGATCTGATCTGTTCAAATAGAAGATATTAAAAAAACGAATAATAAAAATTCGTCGTTTTATGCTGTTTTACGCGTTAAAACGCAGATTAAAGCTCAAAACTAGCTGTTTTGCTAAAATAATCATATTCAAGCATTTTAGATCGTTGAAATCGTTCAAATAGACGCAATATTAATAAAAAACGAATAATAAAAATTTCGTCGTTTTTATGTGTTTTACGCGTTAAAACGCAGATTAAAAGCTCAAACGTTGCTGTTTTGCTAAAATAAGCATTTTCAAGCATTTTAGATCGTTGAAATCGTTCAATAAGCAATATTAATAAAAACGAATAATAAAAAATTCGTCGTTTTATGCTGTTTTACGCGTTAAATCGCAGATTAAAGCACAAAACGTGCTGTTTTAGCTAAAATAGCATTTTAAGCAATTTTAGATCGTTGAAATCGTTCAAATAGACGCAATATTAATAAAAACGAATAATAAATTTCGTCGTTTTATGCTGTTTTACGCGTTTAAAACGCAGATTAAAGCTCAAAACGTGCTGTTTTGCTAAAATAAGCATTTTCAAGCATTTTAGATCGTTGAAATCGTTCAAATAGAAGCAATATTATAAAAAACGAATAATAAAAATTCGTCGTTTTATGCTGTTTTACGCGTTAAAAGGCAGGTTAAAGCTCAAAACGTGCTGTTTTGCTAAAATAATCATTTTCAAGCATTTTAGATCGTTGAAATCGTTCAAATAGACGCAATATTAATAAAAACGAATAATAAAAATTCGTCGTTTTATGCTGTTTTACGCGTTAAAACGCAGATTAAAGCTCAAAACGTGCTGTTTTGCTAAGATAATCATTTTCAAGCATTTTAGATCGTTGAAATCGTTCAAATAGACGCAATATTAATAAAAACGAATAATAAAAATTTCGTCGTTTTATGCTGTTTTACGCGTTAAAACGCAGATTAAAAGCTCAAAACGTGCTGTTTTGTTAAAATAATCATTTTCAAGCATTTTAGATCGTTGAAATCGTTCAAATAGACGCAATATTAATAAAAAACGAATAATAAAAATTTCGTCGTTTTTATGCTGTTTTACGCGTTAAAACGCAGATTAAAGCTCAAACCGTGCTGTTTTGCTAAAATAATCATTTTCAAGCATTTTAGATCGTTGAAATCGTTCAAATAGACGCAATATTAATAAAAACGAATAATAAAAATTTCGTCGTTTTTATGCTGTTTTACGCGTTAAAACGCAGATTAACAGCTCAAAACGCTGTTTACTAAAAAAGCATTTTAATTTTAGATCGTTGAAATCGTTCAAATACGATCAATATTAATAAAAAACGAATAATAAAAATCGTCGTTTTATGCTGTTTTACGCGTTAAAACGCAGTTAAAGTCAAAACGTGCTGTTTTGCTAAAATAACATTTACAAATTTTGATCGTTTGAAATCGTTATACGCGTTAAATTAATTAAAAAGCAAATAATAAAAAATTTTTTTTTATGCTGTTTTTAAACGTTAAAAGAATCAAACGCTGTTTGCAAAATAAATTTCATCATTTTTAGATCGTTGAATTTCAAAGACGCAGATTAAATCAAAAACGAATAAAAAAATTTCTTTTGTTTTAGTGTTTTACGCGTTAAAACGCAGATTAAAGCTAAAACGTGCTGTTTTGTAAAATAACATTTTTATGGCATTTGAGTATGAAATAACGTTCAAAAACGGCAATTTCAATAAAAAAGATTCAATATAAATTCGTCGTTATTATGCTGTTTTGCAAGTTAAAACGCAGATTAAATCAAAACGTGCTGTTTTGTTACGTAAAGCATTTTAAGATTTTAAGATCGTTGAAATCGTTTCAAATAGAGCAATTATTATTAAAACGAATAAAAAAAATTCGTGTTTTTATGCTGTTTTAACGCGTTAAAAATTAGCTCAAAACGTGCTGTTTTGCTAAAATAAAAGCATTTTCAAGCATTTTAGATCGTTGAATCGTTCAAATGACATTTTTAACGATAATAAAATTACTAACGTGCTGTTTTGCTGAAATTAGCATTTTAAGCAGGTTAAGCTCAAAATGTTTTTTAAAAATATTTTAAACAATAATAAGATCTTGAAATTTTCATGCGATATTAATTAAAAGGAAGATAAAATTCAATCGTTTTGTGTTTTGCAAAAAACTTTTAAAGATTTTAGATCTTGAAATCGTTCATTTGCTGCAATAATCATTTTCAAACAATATTAAATTGTCGTTTAAATGCGTTTTAGCGATTAAAAACGAATTAAACAAAATTCTGTTTTTAGTAATCTTTTCAAGCTTTAAAGCAGTTAAAACCAAAACGTTCTAATTAATAATATCGTTTAATACAATTTCCGTTTATCGTTAAACGCGTTAAACGCAGATTAAAAAAACAATAACTGAATTTGCTAAATTATCATTTAAGCATTTTACGTTGAAAACGAAAAAGCTCAAACCGTGTATAGCGATAAATAAAATTTCAACTTTTAGATGTTAACGTTCAAAACGCAATTTAAAGCTAAAACCTGAATTTTGCTAAAATAATCATTTTCAGTTTTAGTGTTTAGCGTTAAAAGAGATTATAATAAAACGTCTGTTTTAAATAACTTTCTCAGTTTTAGATGTTAATCGTTAAATAGACGAATTAAATCAAAACGCTTTTCAAAATAAAAATTTTCAGTTTTAGTGTTTGACTAAGTTCAAAATAAAAATGTTTTTAACAAAATAATATTTAAGCTTTTTAGATCGTTGAAATCGTTAAAAGCAGATTAAACTCAAAACGATATAAAATTAAAATATCATTTTCATGCATTTTAGTAAAGCAATTAATCAAAACGCGATTTATAAAAAAATAATAAATTTCGTCGTTTTAGTCGTTTTAGCGTTAAAACGCAGATTAATAAAACGTGCTGTTTTACAAAATAACATTTTCATAGCTTTTAGCGTTAAATACGTTCAGATTAGACGCCAAATAAAAACGTATTTAAAAAATTCGTTTTTTAGCTTTTGTTTTACGTTAAACGAATTAAAGCTAAAACGCTATTTAAAAAATCGTGTTTTCAAGCATTTTAGATCGTTGAAATCGTTCAAATAAAACTCAAATATATCGATAATAAAAATTCGTCGTTTTATCTGTTTTCGTTAAAACGCAATTAAGCTCAAAACGCTGTTTTGCTAAAATATCTTTCACATTTTAGATCGTTGAATAGTCAATTAAAACGCAATATTAATAAAAATCGAAAATAAAAATTTTCATTTTTATGCGTTAACGCGTAAAAGCAATTAAACTCAAAACTGCATTTTCAATAAAACTTTTTAGCTGTTTTGACGTTAAATCGTTCAATAAAGCTAAAATTTTGAAAATAAAATTTTCTTTTATTTTGATTTTAAACGTTAAACGACAGATTAAATAAAACTCGAATATAGCTAAAATCGTTTTAGCATTTTAATCGTTGAAACGTTCAAATAAAGCATTCTAATTAAGATTTTTAAAAAATATTTTTAAGCATGTGTTTTATCGTTAAACTGCAGATTAAAGCTTTAAAAAAAAAGATTTGAAAATTATCATTTTTAGCTTTTAGACGTTAAAACGTTCAAATGACGCAACTAAAAAAACGATTAAAAAATTTCGTTTCACTTTTGTTTCGTTAAATCGCAAAATAAAATATAAAAACGTGCAGTTTGAAACTTTTTTCGTTTATTTTAACGTTGAAACTACAAAAGTGCTATTTTAAAATAATCATATTAAAATTGTCGTTTTATGTCGTTTAACGTTAAAACGTAATTAAATAAAACGAATAATAAATTTCGTATTAATTATTTTCGCTTTAAACCATTAAACGTTCAAATAGACGCAATTTAATAAAAGAATAATTAACATTTTGATTTTTTGAAATTTTACGTTAAAAGCAATGATTAAAACTCAAAAACGTGCTAAGTTTTGCTAAAATAATGCTTTTTCAACGCTTTAAATCGTTGAAATCGTTCAAAAAGACTAATTATTAATAAAAATAATATAAAAATTCTGTCGTTTTATGCTGTTTTACCGTTAAAACGCAGATTAAGCTCAAAACGCGTTTTCTAAAATAATTTATTTTCAAGCATTTTAGATGGTTGAAATCGTTCAAATAGACAATATTAATAAAAAACGAATAATAAAAATTCGTCGTTTTTATGCTGTTTTACGCGTTAAAACGCAGATTAAAGCTCAAAACGTGCTGTTTTTGCTAAAATAAGCATTTTCAAGCATTTTAGATCGTTGAAATCGTTCAAATAGACGCAATATTAATTAAAACGTGAATAATTCGTCGGTTTTAATGGTTTTACGCGTTAAAACGCAGATTAAACTCAAAACGTGCTGTTTTTGCTAAATTAGAATTTTCAAGCATTTTAGATCGTTGAAATCAGTTCAAATAGAGCAATTTAATAAAACGAATAATAAAAATTCGCGTTTTATGCTGTTTTACGTTAAAACGCAGATTAAGCTCAAAACGTGCTGTTTTGCTTAAAATAATATTTTCAAGCATTTTAGATCGTTGAAACGTTCAAATGACGCAATATTAAAAAAACAATATAAAAATTTCGTCGTTTTATAGCTGTTTTACGCGTTAAAGCAGATTAAACTCAAAACTTACGTTTTACAGATTAAATAAAATTTTCAAGCATTTTAGACGTTGAAATCGTTCAAATGAAGCATATTAATAAAAACGAATAATAAAAAATTATCGTTTAATCTTAGTTTTAAGCGTTAACCAAAACGTGCGTTTTGCTAAAATAATCATTTTCAAGCATTTTAATCGTTTGAAATCGTTCAAATAGACGTCAATATTAACAAAACGTTAATAAAAATTTCGCTTTTTATGCTTTTTACGCGTTAAACGCAGATTAAAACTCAAACGTTAGTTTGCTAAAATAAGCATTTTCAAAGCATTTTAGATCGTTGAAATCGTTCAAATAGATATAATAAAAACGAATAATAAAAAACTCGATATAATTTTTTTGTAACGAGATTAAAGCTCAAAACGTGCTGTTTTGCTAAAATAATCATTTTCAAGCATTTTAGATCGTTGAAATGTTCAAATAGACGCAATATTAATAAAAACGAATAATAAAAATTTCGTCGTTTTATGCTGTTTTACGCGTTAAAACGCAGATTAAACTCAAAACGTGCTGTTTTGCTAAAATAAGCATTTTCAAGCATTTTAGATCGTTGAAATCGTTCAAATAGAAGCAATATTAATAAAAACGAATAATAAAAAATTCGTCGTTTTTATGCTGTTTTACGCTCAAAACGCAGATTAAAGTAAAACGTGCTGTTTTGCTAAAATAATCATTTTCAAGCATTTTAGATCGTTGAAATCGTTCAAATAGACGGAATAATAATAAAAACGAATAATAAAAATTCGTCGTCGTTTTAGCTGTTTTACGCGTTAAAACGCAGATTAAAGCTCAAAACGTGCTGTTTTGCTAAAATAAGCATTTTCAACATTTTAGATCGTTGAAATCGTTCAAATAAACGAATATTAATAAAAACGAATAATAAAAATTGTCGTTTTATGCTGTTTTACGCGTTAAAGGCAGGTTAAGCTAAACGTGTGTTTTGCTAAAATAATCATTTCAACATTTTGATCGTTGAAATCGTTCAAATAGACGCAAATTAAAACGAATAATAAAATTGTCGTTTTATGCGTTTTACGCGTTAAAACCAGATTAAAGCTCAAAACGTGCTGTTTTGCTAAGATAATCATTTTCAAGCATTTTAGATCGTTGAAATCGTTCAAATAGACGCAATATTAATAAAAACGAATAATAAAAATTTCGTCGTTTTATGCTGTTTTACGCGTTAAAACGCAGATTAAAGCTCAAAACGTGCTGTTTTGCTAAAATAATCATTTTCAAGCATTTTAGATCGTTGAAATCGTTCAAATAGACGCAATATTAATAAAAACGAATAATAAAAATTTCGTCGTTTTATGCTGTTTTACGCGTTAAAACGCAGATTAAAGCTCAAAGCGTGCTGTTTTGCTAAATAATCATTTTCAAGCATTTTAGATCGTTGAAATCGTTCAAATAGACGCAATATTAATAAAACGAATAATAAAAATTTCGTCGTTTTTATGCTGTTTTACGCGTTAAAACGCAGATTAAAGCTCAAAACGTGCTGTTTTGCTAAAATAAGCATTTTCAAGCATTTTAGATCGTTGAAATCGTTCAAATAGACGAAATATTAATAAAAACGAATAATAAAAATTCGTCGTTTTTATGCTGTTTTACGCGTTAAAACGCAGATTAAAGCTCAAAACGTGCTGTTTTGCTAAAATAATCATATTCAAGCATTTTAGATCGTTGAAATCGTTCAAATAGACGCAATATTAATAAAAACGAATAATAAAAATTTCGTCGTTTTGATGCTGTTTTACGCGTTAAAACGCAGATTAAAGCTCAAAACGTGCTGTTTTGCTAAAATAAACATTTTCAAGCACTTTAGATCGTTGAAATCGTTCAAATAGACGCAATATTAATAAAAACGAATAATAAAAATTTCGTCGTTTTATGCTGTTTTACGCGTTAAAACGCAGATTAAAGCTCAAAACGTGCTGTTTTGCTAAAATAAGCATTTTCAAGCATTTTAGATCGTTGAAATCGTTCAAATAGAAGCAATATTAATAAAAACGAATAATAAAAATTTCGTCGTTTTATGCTTTTTTACGCGTTAAAACGCAGATTAAAGCTCAAAACGTGCTGTTTTGCTAAAATAATCATTTTCAAGCATTTTAGATCGTTGAAATCGTTCAATAGACGCAATATTAATAAAAACGAATAATAAAAATTTCGTCGATTTTATGCTGTTTTACGCGTTAAAACGCAGATTAAAGCTCAAAACGTGCTGTTTTGCTAAAATAAGCATTTTCAAGCATTTTAGATCGTTGAAATCGTTCAAATAGAAGCAATATTAATAAAAACGAATAATAAAAATTCGTCGTTTTTATGCTGTTTTACTCGTTAAAACGCAGATTAAAGCTCAAAACGTGCTGTTTTGCTAAAATACTCATTTTCAAGCACTTTAGATCGTTGAAATCGTTCAAATAGACGCAATATTAATAAAAACGAATAATAAAAATTTCGTCGTTTTATGCTGTTTTACGCGTTAAAACGCAGATTAAAAGCTCAAAACGTGCTGTTTTGCTAAAATAGAGCATTTTCAAGCATTTTAGATCGTTGAAATCGTTCAAATAGAAGCAATATTAATAAAACGAATAATAAAAATTCGTCGTTTATGCTGTTTTACGCGTTAAAACGCAGATTAAAGCTCAAAACGTGCTGTTTTGCTAAAATAAGCATTTTCAAGCATTTTAGATCGTTGAAATCGTTCAAATAGACGCAATATTAATAAAACGAATAATAAAAATTCGTCGTTTTTACGCTGTTTTACGCGTTAAAACGGATTAAAAGCTCAAAACGTGCTGTTTTGCTAAAAACATTTTAAGCATTTTAGATCGTTGAAATCGTTCAAATAGACGCAATATTAATAAAAACGAATAATAAAAATTTCGTCGTTTTTATGCTGTTTTACGCGTTAAAACGCAGATTAAAGCTCAAAACGTGCTGTTTTGCTAAAATAATCATTTTCAAGCACTTTAGATCGCTGAAATCGTTCAAAAGACGCAATATTAATAAAAAACGAATAATAAAAATTCGTCGTTTTATGCTGTTTTACGCGTTAAAACGCAGATTAAAGCTCAAAACGTGCTGTTTTGCTAAGATAATCATTTTCAAGCATTTTAGATCGTTGAAATCGTTCAAATAGACGCAATATTAATAAAACGAATAATAAAAATTTCGTCGTTTTATGTGTTTTACGCGTTAAAACGCAGATTAAAGCTCAAAACGTGCTGTTTTGCTAAAATAAGCATTTTCAAGCATTTTAGATCGTTGAAATCGTTCAAATAGAAGCAATATTAATAAAAACGAATAATAAAAATTCGTCGTTTTATGCTGTTTTACGCCTTAAAACGCAGTTTAAAAAGATCAAAACGTGCTGTTTTGCTAAAATAAGCATTTTAAGCATTTTAGATCGTTGAAATCGTTCAAATAGACGCAATATTAATAAAAACGAATAATAAAAATTTCGTCGTTTTATGCTGTTTTACGCGTTAAAACGCAGATTAAACTCAAAAGCTGTTAAAATAGTTTTGCTAAATAATCATTTTCAAGCATTTTGAGATCGTTGAAATCGTTCAAATAGAGCAATATATTAATAAATCGAATAATAATTAAATCTTAAAGCTTTATGCTGTTTTGCTAAAAAATTAACTCAAACGTTCGTGTTGAATCAAAATAACAATATTATTAGATCGTTGAAATCTAAATAGACGCATATTAATAAAAACGAATAACGTAAACCGTTAATAAACGTGCTGTTTTGCTAAAACGCAGATTTAAGCTTTAAACGTTGAATTTGCAAAATAAGCATTTTTAAAGCATTTAATAAAATTCGTTTTTAAATGCGTTTATAAAAACGTAAAATAAAACTTGTCGTTTTTAGTTTTACGCTTAAATTTTAGATTTAAATCTCAAAACGCGTTTTAAAATAACATATTCAAGCATTTTAGATCGTTAACTTTTCAAATAGACGAAATATTAATAAAAACGAATAACAAAATTCGTCGTTTTATGCTGTTTTACGCGTTTAAACAGTTAAAACTCAAACGTCGATTTTAAAATAAATAATATTCAAGCATTTTGTTTGATGTTTTACAAATAGACGCAATATTAAAAAACAATAACATTTCTGATAATCTTTTCATGCTTTTTGATGCGTTAAAACGCAGATTAAAGCTAAATTGTTTTCAAAATAAACATTTTCAAGCTTTTAGTGTTTTAAACGTTAAAGACGCAATTAAAAAAAGCGAATTAAAAATATCGTTTTTATGCTGTTTTACGCGTTAAAACGCAGATTAAAGACGCAAACGTGCTGTTTTGCTAAATAATAAATTTTCAAGCATTTTAGATCGCTGAAATCGTTCAAATAGAAGCAAATTAAACTAAAACGATTTAAAATTGCGTTTTCAAGCTTGTTTCGAAAACGCAGATTAAAGCTCAAAACGGCTGTTTTGCTAAAAATAGTCTTTTAGCTTTTTCGCGTTAAACGTATTAAAAGCTCAAAACATTAATTAAAACAAAATAAAAATTCGCGTTTTATCGTTGTACGTTAAAGCAGTAAATCAAACGTGCTGATTTTAAAAATATTTAAGCATTTTAGATCGTTGAAATCGTTCAAATAAGCAATATTAATAAAAATGAATAAAAATTACGTCGTTTTATGCTTTTTACCGTTAAAACGCAATTAAGCTCAAAACGTTTTTAAAAAAATTTCATTTTAAGCATTTGTACGTTAAAACCGTTAAAGCGCAAAATTAATATTTACAAAATAAAATTTTCAGCTTTTATGTTGATTCTTAAAAGAACAATTAAAAAAACATAAAAACGTGTGTTTTTATAAAATAAGCTTTTAAATTTTAGATCTGAAACGTTCAAATGAGCAAATTAATAAAACGAATAATAAAAATTCGTCGTTTTATAGGCTGTTTTACGCGTTAAAACGAGATTAAAGCTCAAAACGTGCTGTTTTGCTAAAATAATCATTTTCAAGCATTTTAGATCGTTAAATCTCAAAATGACGAAATATTAATAAAACAAATAATAAATTTGTCGTTAAATGTTCATTACGCTTATAAAAAACGAATTAAAAAACGTCGTTTTGCTGTTTTACTCGTTAAACGCAGTTAACTCAAAACGTCGTTTGCTAAAATAATCATTTTAAGCATTTTAGACGTTGAAATCGTTCAATAGACGCAATATTTAAAAACGAATAATAAAAATTTCGTCGTTTTATGTGTTTTACGCGTTAAAACGCAGATTAAACCTAAAAACGGCAAGTTTTGATAAAATAAGCATTTTCGCATTTTAGATCGTTGAAATCGTTCAAATAAAGCAATATTAATAAAAGGGAATAATAAAAATTTAAATTTTTTATGTGTTTTACGCGTTAAAAACGCAGATTAAAGCTCAAAACGTGCTGTTTTGCTAAAATAATCATTTTTAAGCATTTTAGATCGTTGAAATCGTTCAACAGACGCAATATTAATAAAAAACGAATAATAAAAATTCCGTCGTTTTATGCTGTTTTACGCGTTAAAAACGCAGATTAAAGCTCAAAAACGTGCTGCTGTTTTGCTGCTAAAATAATCATTTTCAAGCACTTTAGGATCGTTGAAATCGTTCAAATAGACGCAATATTAATAAAAACGAATAATAAAAAATTCGTCGTTTTATGCTGTTTTACGCGTTAAAACGTAGATTAAAGCTCAAAAACGTGCTGTTTTGCTAAGATAATCATTTTCGCCATTTTAGATCGTTGAAATCGTTCAAATATCGTGCAATATTAATAAAAAACGAATAATAAAAATTTCGTCGTTTTATGCTGTTTTACGCGTTAAAACGTTAGATTAAAGCTCAAAACGTGCTGTTTTGCCAAAAATAATCATTTTCAAGCATTTTAGATCGTTGAAATTGTTCAAATAGACGCAATATTAATAAAACGAATAATAAAAAATTTCTGTCGTTTTATGCTGTTTTACGCGTTAAAACGCAGATTAAAATTCAAAAGCGTGCTGTTTTGCTGCTAAAATAATCATTTTCAAGCATTTAGATCGTTGAAATCGTTCAAATAGACGCAATATTAATAAAACGAATAATAAAAATTCTGTCGTTTTATGTTGTTTTACGCGTTAAAACGCAGATTAAAGCTCAAAACGTGCTGTTTTGCTAAAAATAAGCATTTTCAAGCATTTTAGATCGTTGAAATCGTTCAAATAGAAGCTAAATATTAACAAAAACGAATAATAAAAATTCCGTCGTTTTATGCTGTTTTACGTTAAACGCAGATTAAAGCCTCAAAAACGTGCTGTTTTGCTGCTAAAAATAATCATTTTCAAGCATTTTAGATCGTTGAAACCGTTCAATTAGACGCAATATTAATAAAAACGAATAATAAAATTTCTGTCGATTTTATGCTGTTTTACGCGTTAAAACGCAGATTAAAGCTCAAAACGTGCTGTTTTGCTTAAAATAAGCATTTCAAGCATTTGTGATCGTTGAAATCGTTCAAATAGAAGCAATATTAATAAAAACGAATAATAAAAATCGTCGTTTTATGCTGTTTTACTCGTTAAAACGCAGATTAAAGCCTTCCAAAACGTGCTGTTTCAAAATAATCATTTTTAAGCATTTTAGATCGTTGAAATCGTTCAAATAGACGCAATATTAATAAAAACGAATAATAAAATTTCGTCGTTTTATGTTGTTTTACGCGTTAAACGCAGATTAAACCTCAAAACGTGCAGTTTTGATGCAAAATAAGTATTTTCAAGCATTTTAGATCGCTGAAATCGTTCAAATAGAAGCAATATTAATAAAAAACCATCAATAAAAAATTCGTCGTTTTTATGCTGTTTTACGCGTTAAACGCAGATTAAAAGCTCAAAACGTGCCGTTTTGCTAAAAATAATCATTTTCAAGCATTTTAGATCGTTTAAATCGTTCAAATAGACGCAATATTAATAAAAACAAATAATAAAAATTTCGTCGTTTTATGCTGTTTTACGCGTTAAAACGTGCAGATTAAAGCCTCAAAACGTGCTGTTTTAGCTAAAATACTACTTTCAAGCACTTTAGATCGTTGAAATCGTTCAAATAGACGCAATATTAATAAAAACGAATAATAAAAATTCCTGTCGTTTTTATGCCAGTTTTGCCGCGTTAAAAAACGGGTGATTAAAAGCCTTCAAAACGTGCTGTTTTGCTGCTAAAATAGGCATTTTCAAGCATTTTAGATCTTTGAAATCGTTCAAATAGAAGCACAATATTAATAAAAAAACGAATAATAAAAAATTCGTCGCTTTTATGCTGTTTTACGCGTTAAAACGCAGATTAAAGCTCAAAACGTGCTGTTTGCTAAAATAAGCATTTTCGCCATTTGGTGATCGTTGAAATCGTTCAACAGACGCAATATTAATAAAAACGAATAATAAGTGTAAAATTCGTCGTTTACGCTGTTTTACGCGTTAAAACGCAGATTAAAAGCCTCAAAACGTGCTGTTTTGCTGCTAAAATACCGCTTTCAAGCATTTTAGATCGTTGAAATCGTTCAACAGACGCAATATTAATAAAACGAATAATAAAAATTTCGTCGTTTTATGCTGTTTTACGCGTTAAAACGCAGATTAAAGCCTTCAAAACGCTGTTTTGCTGCTAAAATAATCATTTTCAAGCACTTTAGATCGTTGAAATCGTTCAAATAGACGCAATATTAATAAAAACGAATAATAAAAATTCGTCGTTTTATGCTGTTTTACGCGTTAAAACGCAGATTAAAGCTCAAAACGTGCTGTTTTGCTAAATAATCATTTTCAAGCATTTTAGACGTTGAAATCGTTCAAATAGACGCAATATTAATAATAAACGAATAATAAAAATTTCGTTTATGCTGTTTTACGCGTTAAACGCAGATTAAAGCTCAAAACGTGCTGTTTTGCTAAAATCAATATCATTTTCAAGCATTTTATATCGTTGAAATCGTTCAAATAGACGTAATATTAATAAAAACGAATAATAAAAATTCGTCGTTTTATGCTGTTTTACGCGTTAAAACGCAGATTAAACTCAAACGTGCTGTTTTGCTAAAATAATCATTTTCAAGTATCAGGATCGCGCCAGCCCTGTTCAAATAGACGCAATATTAATAAAAACGAATAATAAAAATTCCCTGTTGTTTTATGTTGTTTTACGCGCGCTAAAACGCAGATTAAAGCTCAAAAACGTGCTGTTTTACATAAAATAATCATTTTCAAGCATTTTAGATCGTTGAAATCGTTCAAATAGACGTGCAATATAAATAAAAACGAATAATAAAAATTTCGTCGTTTTTATGCTGTTTTACGCGTTAAAACGCAGATTAAAGCTCAAAACGTGCTGTTTTGCAAAAAATAAGCATTTTCAAGCATTTTATATCGTTGAAATCGTTCAAATAGAAGAAATATTAATAAAAACGAATAATAAAATTCATCGTTTTTATGCTGTTTTACGCGTTAAAACGCAGATTAAAGCTCTCAAAAACGTGCTGTTTTGCTAAAATAATCATATTCAAGCATTTTAGATCGTTGAAATCGTTCAAATAGACGCAATATTAATAAAAACGAATAATAAAAAATTTCGTCGTTTTATGTTGCCTTTACGCGCTAAAACGCAGATTAAAAGCTCCAAACGTGCTGTTTTGCTAAAAATTATCATTTTCAAGCACTTTATATCAAGTTGAAATCGTTCAAATAGACGGGAATATTAATAAAACGAATAATAAAATTCCCTGCTGCTTTTATGCTGATTTAAGCGTTAAAACGCCGATTAAAGCTCAAACGTGCTTGTTTTGCTAAAAACAAGCATTTTCAAGCATTTTATATCGTTGAAATCGTTCAAATAGAAGCAATATTAATAAAAACGAATAATAAAAATTCGTCGTTTTATAAGCTGTTTTACGCGTTAAAACGCAGATTAAAGCTCAAAACGTGCTGTTTTGCTAAAATAGAGCATTTTCAAGCATTATAGATCGTTGAAATCGTTCAAATAGAAGCAATATTAATAAAAACGAATAATAAAAATTCGTCGTTTTATGCTGTTTTACGCGTTAAAACGCAGTTAAAAGCTCAAAACGTGCTGTTTTGCTAAAATAATCATATTCAAGCATTTTAGATCGTTGAAATCGTTCAAATAGACGCAATATTAATAAAAACGAATAATAAAAATTTCGTCGATCTTATGCTGTTTTACGCGTTAAAACGCAGATTAAAAGCTCAAAACGTGCTGTTTTGCTAAAATAATCATTTTCAAGCATTTTAGATCGTTGAAATCGTTCAAATAGACGCAATATTAATAAAAACGAATAATAAAAATTTCGTCGTTTTATGCTGTTTTACGCGTTAAAACGCAGATTAAAGCTCAAAGCGTGCTGTTTTGCTAAAATAATCATTTTCAAGCATTTTAGATCGTTGAAATCGTTCAAATAGACGCAATATTAATAAACAACGAATAATAAAAATTTCGTCGTTTTTATGCTGTTTTACGCTTTAAGACGCAGATTAAAGCTCAAAACGTGCTGTTTTGCTAAAATAACATTTTCAAGCATTTTAGATCGTTGAAATCGTTCAAATAGACGAAATATTAATAAAAACGAATAATAAAAAATTCGTCGTTTTATGCTGTTTTACGCGTTAAAACGCAGATTAAAGCTCAAAACGTGCTGTTTTGCTTAAAATAATCATATTCAAGCATTTTAGATCGTTGAAATCGTTCAAATAGACGCAATATTAATAAAAACGAATAATAAAATATCGTCGTTTTGTTTTATGCTGTTTTACGCGTTAAAACGCAGCTCAAAACGTGCTTTTTTTGCAAAAAACCCCTTTTTCCCAAGCACTTTAGTCTTTTGAAATCGTTCAAATAGACGCAATATTAAAAAAAAACGAATAATAAAATTTCGTCGTTTTTATGCTGTTTTACGCTTAAAACGCAGTTTAAAAAGCTCAAAACGTGCTTTTTTTTCCCAAAAATAGGCATTTTCAAGCTTTTTTAGATCTTTGGGAAATCGTTCAAATAGAAGCAATATTAATAAAAACGAATAATAAAAATTCGTCTTTTAAATGTTTTGTTTTACGCGTTAAAACGCAGTTTAAAACTCAAAGGGCTTTTTTTGCTAAAGTAATCATTTTCTAGCTTTTTTAGATCGTTGAAACCCGTTCAAATAGACGCAATATTAATAAAAACGAATAATAAAAATTTCGTCTTTTTTATGCTGTTTTCGCGTTAAAACGCAGTTTAAAAAGCTCAAAACGTGCTTTTTTTGTTTTAAAATAAGCTTTTTTCAAAGCTTTTTTAGATCGTTGAAACCCGTTCAAATAGACGCAATATTAATAAAAACGAAAAATTTAAAAAAATTCGTCTTTTTTTACGCTTTTTTAACGCTTTAAAAACGCAGTTTAAAAATTTCAAAACGTGCTTTTTTGCAAAAAATAATCATTTTCAAGCATTTTAGATCGTTGAAACCCGTTAAAAATAGACGCAATAAAAAAAAAACAAAATAAAAAAAAATTTCGTCTTTTTTATGCTGTTTTACGCTTTAAAAACGCAGATTAAACCAAAACGTGCTGTTTTTGCTAAAATAATCTTTTTCAAGCATTTTTAAAATCTTTGGGAAATCGTTCAAATAGACGCAATATTAAAAAAAACGAATAATAAAAATTTCGTCGTTTTTATGCTTTTTTACCCCAAAACGCGTTTTAAAACTCAAAACGTGCTGTTTTGCTAAAAAAAAGCTTTTTTCAAAGCATTTTAGATCGTTGAAATCGTTCAAATGAAGAAATATTAAAAAAAACGAATAATAAAAAATTCGTCTTTTTTTTATGCTTTTTTAGGGTTAAAAACGCAGATTAAAACTCAAAACGTGCTTTTTTGCTAAAATAATCATTTTCAAGCATTTTTAAAATCGTTGAAATTTTTAAAAATAGACGCAAATATTTAAAAAGGGAATAATAAAATTTCGTCTTTTTTATGCTGTTTTCCCTTAAAAACGCAGTTTAAAAACTCAAAACGTGCTGTTTTGTTTTAAAATAAGCTTTTTTCAAGCTTTTTTAAAATCGTTGAAATCGTTCAAATAAACAATATTAAAAAAACGAATAATAAAAATTCGTCTTTTTTTATGCTGTTTTACGGGGTTAAAACGCAGATTAAAGCTAAAAAACGTGCTGTTTTGCTAAAATAATCATTTTTCAAGCTTTTTTAGATCTTTTTAAATCGTTTAAATTGACGCAATATTAAAAAAAACGAATAATAAAAATTTCGTCTTTTTTATGCTTTTTTACGCGTTAAAACGCAGATTAAAGCTCAAAACGTGCTTTTTTTGCTAAAATAATCATTTTCAAGCACTTTAGATCGTTGAAATCGTTAAAAATAGACGCAATATTAATAAAAACGAATAATAAAAATTTCGTCGTTTTTATGCTGTTTTACGCGTTAAAACGCAGATTAAACTCAAAACGTGCTGTTTTGCTAAAATAACATTTTCAGCATTTAGATCGTTGAAATCGTTCAAATAAAAGCAATATTAATAAAAACGAATAATAAAAATTTCGTCGTTTTTATGCTTTTTTACGCGTTAAAACGCAGATTAAAGCTCAAAACGTGCTGTTTTGCTAAAATAATCTTTTCAAGCATTTTAGATCGTTGAAACCCGTTCAAATAGACGCATATTAATAGGAAACGAATAATAAAAATTTCGTCGTTTTTATGCTGTTTTACGCGTTAAAACGCAGATTAAAACTCAAAACGTGCTGTTTTGCTAAAATAACATTTTCAAGCATTTTAGATCGTTGAAATCGTTCAAATAGACGCAAAAATTAATAAAAACGAATAATAAAAGTTTCGTCGTTTTTATGCTTTTTTGCGTTAAACGCAGATTAAAACTCAAAACGTGCTTTTTTGGCTAAAATAAGCTTTTTTCAAGCATTTTAGATCGTTGAAATCGTTCAAATAGACGCAATATTAATAAAACGAATAATAAAAAATTCGTCGTTTTATGCTGTTTTACGCTTTAAAAACGCAGATTAAAAGCTCAAAACGTGCTGTTTGCTAAAATAACATTTCAAGCATTTTAGATCGTTGAAATCGTTCAAATAGACGCAATATTAATAAAACGAATAATAAAATTTCGTCGTTTTTATGCTTTTTACCGCGTTAAAACGCAGATTAAACTCAAAACGTGCTGTTTTGCTAAAATAAGCATTTTCAAGCATATTAGATCGTTGAAATCGTTCAAATAGAAGCAATATTTATAAAAACGAATAATAAAAAATTCGTCGTTTTTATGCTGTTTTACGCGTTAAAACGCAGATTAAAAGCTCAAAACGTGCTGTTTTGCTAAAATAATCATTTTCAAAGCATTTTAGATCGTTGAAATCGTTCAAATAGACGCAATATTAATAAAAACGAATAATAAAATTTCGTCGTTTTCATGCTTTTTTTACGCGTTAAAACGCAGATTAAAGCTCAAAACTGCTGTTTTGCTAAAATAAAGCATTTTAAAGCATTTTAGATCGTTGAAATCGTTCAAATAGAAGAAATATTAATAAAAACGAATAAAAAAAAATTCGTCGTTTTTTTTTGTTTTACGCGTTAAAACCAATTTAAAAAGCTCAAAACGTGCTGTTTTGCTAAAATAATCATATTCAAGCGTTTTAGATCGTTGAAATGTTAAATTAGAAGAATATTAAAAAAAAACGAATAAAAAAAATTCGTCGTTTTATGTGTTTTACGCGTTAAAACGCAGATTCTCAAACGTGCTGTTTTGCTAAAAAATCATTTTCAAGCATTTTGATCGTTGAAATCGTTCAAATAGACGCAATATTAATAAAAACGAAAAATAAAAATTTCGTCTTTTTTTGTTTTTTAGCGTTAAAACGCAGTTTAAAAGCTCAAAACGTGCTGTTTTCTAAAATAAGCATTTTCAAGTTTTTTAGATCGTTAAAAGTTCAAATAAAAAAATATTAAAAAAAACGAATAATAAAAAATTCGTCTTTTTTATGTGTTTTACGCGTTAAACGCAGATTAAAGTCAAAACGTGCTTTTTTTGCTAAAATAATCATATTCAAGCATTTTAGATCGTTGAAATCGTTCAAATAGCGCAATATTAATAAAAACGAATAATAAAAATTTCGTCTTTTTCATGCTGTTTTACGCGTTAAAACGCAGATTAAAACTCAAAACGTGCTGTTTTGCTAAAATATCATTTTCAAGCTTTTTTAGATCGTTGAAATCGTTCAAAAGACGCAATAATAATAAAAACGAATAATAAAAGTTTCGTCGTTTTATGTGTTTTACGCTTTAAAAAACGCAGATTAAACTAAAAAGGGCTTTTTTCAAAATAAGATTTTCAAGCTTTTTTAGATCGTTGAAATCGTTCAAATAGACGAAATATTAAAAAAAACAAATAATAAAAATTCGTCTTTTTTGCTGTTTTACCTTTAAAAAGCAGTTTAAAAGCTAAAAACGAGCTGTTTTGCTAAAAAATCATTTTAAAGCATTTTGTTTAAAATCGTTCAAATAGACGAAAATTAAAAAAAACGAATAATAAAATTTCATCGTTTTATGTTTTTTACGCGTTAAAACGCAGATTAAACTCAAAA
>NW_027046226.1:0-29705 GCF_025399875.1 Dalotia coriaria | reverse complement strand
TTTTTTTTTTTTTTTTTTTAAAAAAAATTTTGGTTTTTAAAATTTTTAAATTAAAAAATGTTTAAAAATGTTTTTTTACAAAAAGGTTTAGCTTTTAACAGCGAGCAAAAAACCTAAAACGCAAAAAGAAATTTTTTTTTTAAATTAAACCCCCAAAATTTAAAAGTTTTTAAAAAAGATTTTAGTTTTAATTGCTTTTAAACAAAACGCAAAAAAAATTTTTTTTTTACTTTTTTTTAAAAAGCTTTTTTTTAACGTTTTAAAAATTTAAAAATTTAAAATGCTTTTTTTAAAAAAACCCACTTTTTAGTTTTTATTCTTTTTTAACAAAACAGCAAAAAGCGTTTTTTAATTTTTTTTACTTTTGAATTTAAATTAAAAAAAATCTTTTTTTAAAAAACGATTTTAGTTTAATTGCTTTTAAGCTAAAAACAAAAACAAAAATTTTTTTTTCGTTTTAAAATTTTTTTTTGAAGTTAGGTTTAAAATTTTTCTTTTTTTAAAAAACAACTTTTTAGTTTTTAATCCTTTTTAACGCGTAAAAAAAAAAACGCGTTTTTTTTTTTAAAAAAAATATTTTTGGGTTTTTAAAATTTAAAAAATGGAAATCTTTTTTTAGCAAAAAGAATTTAACCCTTTTTAAGGGTAAAACACAAAAAAACGACAATTTTTTATTATTCGTTTTTATTAATATTCGTCCCCGAACGATTTAAACGATCAAAAATGCTTGAAAATTTATTTTGCAAAACACACTTTTTGGGCTTTATTCGCGTTTTAACGCGAAAAACCATAAAAACGACAAATTTTTTTTGGTTTTTTATTTTTTTTCGTCTATTTGAACGATTTAAACTCTAAAAGCGAAAATGCTTATTTAGCAAAACAGCACTTTTTGAGCTTTAATCTCGTTTTAACGCGTAAAACACATAAAACGACAAATTTTTATTATTCGTTTTTTTTTTAAAAACTTCTATTTGAACGAATTAAACGATTTAAAATCTTCAAAATGCTTATTTTAGCAAAACAGCACGATTTGAGTTTTAATCGCTTTTTTAACGCGAAAAAACAGCAAAAACCGAAATTTTTTATTCGTTTTATTAATTGCGTTTTTGGGAACGTTTCACGATCTAAAAGGGAAAAATGCTTATTTTAGCCACGTTTTGGCTTTATTCTGCTTTTTAACGCGTAAAACGCAAAAAACGACAAAATTTTTTATTATTTGTTTTTTTAATTTCTTTTTGAACTTTTCCGCGTTTAAAATGCGAAAGCTTTTTTTAGCAAAACACCCTTTTTGAGCTTTAATCACTTTTTAATTTGAAAACAGCATAAAACGACGATTTTTTTATTATTCGTTTTATTAAATTCTTCTATTTGAACGAATTCAACGATTTAAAATGCTTCAAAAGTAGCGGCGGTACAGCAAAACAGCACGGTTGAGCTTTAATGCGTTTTAACGCGTAAAACAGCATAAAAACGACGAAATTTTATTTATTCGTTTTTTTTATTAATATTGCGTCTATTTGAACGATTTCAACGATCACAAAATGCTTGAAAATGCTTATTTTTAGCAAAACAACTACGTTTTGAGCTTTATTCTTACGTTTTAACGCGTAAAACAGCATAAAGAAACGACGAAATTTTATTATTCGTTTTATTATTATTTGCGTCTATTTGGCGGGCGCGATTTCAACGATCTAAAATGCGCGAAAATGCTTATTTTAGCAAAACAGCGTTTTGAGCTTTAATCTGCGTTTTTAACGCGTAAAACAGCTTATAAAACGGCGAATTTTTTTATTATTCGTTTTTATTATGTGCTTCTATTTGAACGATTTCAACGATCTAAAATGTTTTGAAAATGCCTATTTTATACAAAACAGCACGTTTTGAGCTTTAATGCGTTTTAACGCGTAAAACAGCTTATAAAACGACGGGTACTGACTATTCAGATTTTTTATTAATATTGTCTATTTGAACGATTTCGGCGTCCAAATCCTTGAAAATGCTTATTTTAGCAAAACAGCACGTTTGAGCTTTTACATTCTGCGTCGCTAACGCGTAAAACAGCATAAAAACGACGAAATTTTTTTATAATTCGTTTTTTATTTTTGTGCGTCTGTTGAACGATTTCAACCATCCCAAAAGCGATACTTGTGCCCATAAAACAGCACGTTTTTGAGCTTTAATCTGCGTTACAACGCGTAAAACGGCATAAAAACGACGAATTTTTTTATTATTCGTTTTATTAATATTGCTTCTATTTGAACGATTTCAACGATTTTAAAATGTGAAAAGTACTTATTTTAGCAAAACAGCACGATTTGAGCTTTAATCTGCGTTTTTAACTTTAGCGTAAAACAGCATAAAACGACGAATTTTTATTATTCGTTTTTTTATTATTGCGTCTGTTTGAACGATTTCAACGATCTAAAATGCTTGCCAGAAAATGCTTATTTTTAGCAAACAGCACGTTTTGAGCTTTAATCTGCGTTTAACGCGTAAAACAGCATAAAATGACGAATTTTTTATTTATTCGTTTTTATTAATATTGCTTCTATTTGAACGATTTCAACGATCTAAATGCTTGAAAATGCTTATTTTAGCCTTAAAACAGCACGTTTTTGAGCTTTATTCTGCGATTTTAACGCGTAAAACAACATAAAACGACGAAATTTTATTATTCGTTTTTATTTTTGCGCGTCTGTTTGAACGGTTTCAACGATAAAATGCTTTGAAGTGCTTATTTTAGCAAAACAGCACGTTTTGAGGCTTTAATCTGCGTTTAACGCCGAGCACGGCATAAAAACGACGAAATTTTTTATTATTCGTTTTTTTATTAATATTTAACTTCTATTTGAACGATTTCCAGCGATCTAAAATAGCGAGAAAATGCTTATTTTAGCAAAACAGCACGTTTTGAGCTTTTAATCTGCGTTTTTACTTGGCCAAAACAACATAAAACGACGAATTTTTGTGTCGTTTTTTTTTTTTTATTAATATTGCGCGTCTATTTGAACGATTTCAACGATCTAAATGCTTGAAAGTAACCCATTTTAGCAAAACAGCACGTTTTAGAACTTTAATCCAGCGTTTAGCGTAAAACAGCATAAAACGACGAAATTTTATTATTTGTTTTATTATTATTGCGTCTATTTGGCCCGAACGATTTCAGCAACGTGATCTAAAATGCTTGAAATGTATTTAGCAAAACAGCACGTTTTGAGCTTTGTCTGCGGGAACAACGTAAAACAGCTTATAAAACAACGAATTTCCAGCACATTATTCGAACGTAATATTGTATTTGAACGTTCAACGATCTAAAATGCTTGAAAATCGCTTATTTTAGCAAAACAGCACGTTTTGAGCTTTAATCTGCGTTTTTTAACGCGTAAAACAACATAAAACGACGAATTTTTTTTATTATTCGTTTTTATTAATATTAACGTCTATTTGAACGATTTCAACGATCTAAATCTTGAAAATGCTTATTTTAGCAAAACAGCGTTTTGGGGCTTTAATCTGCGTTTTAACGCGTAAAACAGCATAAAACGACAGGTACATTATTCGTTTTTATTAATATTAAATATTTGACGATTTCAACGATCTAAAAATGCTTGAAAATGCTTAACAACAAAACAACACGTTTTGAGCTTTTAATCTGCGTTTAACGCGTAAAACAACAAAAACGACAATTTTTTTATTATTCGTTTTGGCTATATTGCTTCTATTTGAACGATTTCAACGATCTAAAATGCTTGAAAATGCTTATTTTGCAAAACAACACGTTTTAGACTTTAATCTGCGTTTTAACGCGTAAAACAACATAAAACGACGAATTTTTTATTATTCGTTTTTATTAATGTGCTTCTATTTGAACGATTTCAACGATCAAATGCTTGAAAATGCTTTTATTTTTTAGCAAAACAGCACGTTTGAGCTTTTATTCTACGTTTTAACGCGTAAAACAGCACGCCAAAACGACAGGGGTACATTATTCGTTTTTATTAATATTGCGTCTATTTGAACGATTTCAACGATGATCTAAATGCTTGAAAATGCTTATTTTGCTGCCAGCAAAACAGCACGTTTTGAGCTTTAATCTGCGTTTAACGCGTAAAACAGCATAAAATGACGATTTTTTATTATTCGTTTTTATTAATATTGGCTTCTATTTAAACGATTTCAACGATCTAAAATCTTGAAAATGCTTATTTTAGCAAAACAGCATTTTGAAAGCTTTAATCTGTGTTTTAGCGCGTAAAACAGCATAAAAACGGCAAAATTTTTGTATTCGTTTTTTATTAATAATTACGTCTATTTGAACGATTTCCGGCGTCTAAATGCTTGAAAATGCTTATTTTTTGAAACAGCACGTTTTGAGCTTTATTCTGCGTTTTAACGCGTAAAACAACACTCACGCTTGACGAAATTTTTTATTATTGTTTTTTATTTTTGTGCGTCTCGCTGAACGATTTTAACGATCTAAAAGCTTGAAAATGCTTATTTTGAAACAGCACGTTTTGAGCTTTTAATCTGCGTTTTAACGCGTAAAACAACATAAAAGGATAAACATTAATATTGCTTCTATTTGGCGAACGATTTCAGCGATTTAAAATGCTTGAAAATGCTTATTTTATAAAAACAGCACGATTTGAGGCTTTTAATCTGCGTTTAACGCGTAAACAAACGCATAAAAACACGGCAATTTTTTTACTGATGGTTTTTTTTGCATTTAAATATTGCTTCTATTTGAACGATTTCAACGATCACAAAATGTTTGAAAATATTTTAACAAAGTAGCACGTTTTGAGCTTTAATCTGCGTTTAACTGCGTAAAATAGCATAAAACGACGAAATTTTTATTATTCGTTTTTTTATTAATATTGATTCTGTGAACATTGATTTCAACGATCTAAAATGCTTGAAAATGCTTATTTTAGCAAAACGGCACGTTTTTGAGCTTTAATCTGCGTTTTAACGCGTAAACAGCAACATAAAAACGACGAATTTTTATTATTCGTTTTTATTAATATTAACGTCTATTTGAACGATTTCCGGCGTCTAAAATGCTTGAAAATGCTTATTTTTAGCAAAACAGCACGTTTTGAGCTTTAATCTGCGTTTTAACGCGTAAAACAGCATACGACAGTACTTTATTGACTACGTTTTAATATTGCTTCTATTTGAACGATTTCAACGTCATCTTGAAAATGCTTATTTTATAAAACAGCACGTTTTGAGCTTTAATCTGCGTTTTAACGCGTAAAACTGCATAAAAACGACAAATTTTTATTATTCGTTTTTTATTATTGCGTCTATTTGAAGACGATTTCAGCGATCTAAAATGCTCTTGAAAATGCTTATTTTTACCGTAACACGTTTGAGCTTTATTCTGCGTTTTAACGCGTAAAACAACATAAAAACGACGGGCCCGCATTATTCGTTTTATTAATATTGCCTTCCTTTGAACATTTTGATTTCAATGATCTAAAATGTTTGAAAATGCTTATTTTAACAAAACAGCACGTTTTGAGCTTTAATCTGCGTTTAGCGTAAAACAGCATAAAACGACGAATTTTTATTATTCGTTTTTATTATGTAGCTTCTATTTGAACGATTTCAACGATCACAAAATGGCGAAAATGCTTATTTAGCAAAACAGCACGATTTGAGCTTTAATCTGCGTTTTAACGCGTAAAACAGCATAAAACGACGGTACATTATCCGTTTTATTAATATTGCGTCTGTTTGAACGTTTCAACGATCTAAAATGCTTGAAAATGCTTGTTTATAGAAACAGCACGTTTTGAGCTTTGATATGCGTTTTAACGCGAAAGCCGCTTATAAAACGACGAAAATTTTATTATTTTTATTTTTATTGCGTCTATTTGAACGATTTCAACGGTCTAAATGCTTGAAAATGCTTATTTAGCAAAACACCGTTTGAGCTTTAATCTGCGTTTTAACGCGTAAAACAGCATAAAAACGACGAATTTTTATTATTCGTTTTTATTAATATTTAGCTTCTATTTGAACGATTTCAACGTCTGAAATAGCGAAATGCTTATTTTATGCAAAACAGCACGTTTGAGCTTTAATCTGCGTTTTAACGCGTAAAACAGCATAAAACGACGAAATTTTTATTATTCGTTTTTATTAATATTGCTTCTATTTGAACGATTTCAACGATCTAAAATGCTTGAAAATGCTTATTTTAGCAAAACAGCACGATTTTGAGCTTTAATCTGCGTTTGCTTAGCGTAAAACAGCATAAAACGGCGAATTTTTTTATTATTCGTTTTTATTAATATTGCTTCTATTTGAACGATTTCCAGCGATCTAAAATGTTTGAAAATGCTTATTTTAAAACAGCACGTTTTGAGCTGCAATCTGCGTTTTAACTCGTAAAACGCGCATAAAACGACAATTTTTGCATTATTCGTTTTGTTAATATTGATTCTATTTGAACGATTTCAGCGATCTAAATGCTTGAAAATGCTTATTTTAGCAAAACCGCACGTTTTGAGCTTTAATCTGCGTTTTAACGCGTAAAACAGCATAAGAAGCTTGACGAATTTTTATTCGTTTTTTTATTAATATTGCGTCTATTTGAACGATTTCAACGATCTGAAATGCTTGAAAATGCTTATTTAGCAACGCAAAACAGCACGTTTTGAGCTTTAATCTGCGTTTTAACGCGTAAAACAGCATAAAAATGACGAATTTTTTTATTATTCGTTTTGGCTTAATATTGCTTCTATTTAAACGTTCAACGATCTAAAATGCTTGAAAATGCTTATTTTAGCAAAACGGCACGTTTTGAGCTTTAATCTGGGTTTTAACGCGTAAAAACAGCATAAAACACGACGAGAATTTTTATTATTCGTTTTTTAATATTGCGACTTCTGTTGAACGACGATTTCAACGATCTAAAATGCTTGAAAATGCTTATTTAGCAAAACAGCACGTTTGAGGCTTTAATCTGCGTTTAACGCGTAAGAAACGCTTTGCAAAACGACGGTTTTTATTCACGTTTTTTTATTAATGTGCGTCTATTGAGACGATTTCAACGATCTAAAATACTTGAAAATGCTTATTTACAGCAAAACAGCACGTTTTGAGCACAATCAGCGTTTAACGCGTAAAACATAAAAACGACGAAATTTTTTTATTATTTTGTTTTATTAATATTGCGCGTCGGTTTGAACGATTTCAGCGATCTGTTGATGCTTATTTTAGCAAAACAGCACGTTGCAGGCTTTAATCTGCGTTTAACGCGTAAAACGGCAAAACGACGAATTTTTGGCCGGCATTCGTTTTTTATTAATATTATATTTGAACGATTTCAACGATCTAAAATGCTTGAAAATGCTTTATTTAGCAAAACAGAACGTTTTGCGAGCTTCAATCTGCGTTTAACGCGTAAACAGCATGAAAACGACAGATTTTTATTCGTTTTTTACTGATAATATTGGCTTCTATTTAAACGTTTCAACGATCTAAAATGCTTGAAAATGCTTATTTTATAGAAAACAGCGCGTTTTGAGCGCAATCTGCGTTTTAACTTGGCAAAACAGCATAAAAACGGGCAGGGTACATTATTCGTTTTTAATGTTAGCTTCTATTTGAACGATTTCAATGATCTAAAATGCTTGAAAATGCTTATTTTAGCAAAAACCAGCACGTTTGAGCTTTTAATCTGCGTTTAGCGATAAAACAACATAAAAACGACGAATTTTTGTTATTCGTTTTTATTAATATGCGTCTATTTGAACACGATTTCAACGATCTAAATGCCCGAAAATGCTTATTTATAGAAACAGCACGTTTTGAGCTTTTAATCCGGCGACGTTTAACGCGTAAAACAAGCATAAACGACGAAATTTTGTGTTGTTTTATTAATATTGCGTCTATTTGAACGATTTCAACGATCTAAAATTCTTGAAAATGCTTATTTTAGCAAAACAGCACGTTTGGTTTAATCTGCGTTTTTAACGCGTAAAACGGCATAAAAACGACGAATTTTTTATTATTCGTTTTTATTAGTAGTAGCTTCTATTTGAACGATTTCAACGATCCTAAAGATGCTTGAAAATGCTTATTTTAGCAAACAGCGCGTTTGAGCTTTAATCTGCAACGCGTAAAACAGCATAAAACGACGAGAATTTTATTATTCGTTTTTATTAA
Source organism: Dalotia coriaria (assembly GCF_025399875.1). Classification (NCBI taxonomy): domain Eukaryota; kingdom Metazoa; phylum Arthropoda; class Insecta; order Coleoptera; family Staphylinidae; genus Dalotia; species Dalotia coriaria. Next base: position 21,524 of record NW_027046226.1, on the reverse strand, counting down.
TATTTGCGCGTCTATTTGAACATTCAACGATCTAAAATGCTTGAAAATACTTATTTTAGCAAAACAGCACGTTTTGAGCTTTATTCTGCGTTTTAACGCGTAAAACAGCATAAAACGACAATTTTTATTATTCGTTTTTATTTTTATTGCGTCTATTTGAACGATTTCAACGATCTAAATGCTTGAAAATGCTTATTTTTAGCAAAACAGCACGTTTTTGAGCTTTTAATCACGTTTTAACGCGTAAAACAGCATAAAGAAACGACGAAATTTTATTATTCGTTTTTATTTTTATTGCGTCGGTTGATCTATTTCAACGATCTAAAATGGCGAAAATACTTATTTTAGCAAAACAGCACGTTTTGAGCTTTAATCTGCGTTTTAACGCGTAAAACGTATAAAACGACGAATTTTTATTATTCGTTTTTGTAATATTGCTTCTATTTGAACGATTTCAGCGATCTAAAATGCTTGAAAAATGCTTATTTTAGCAAAACAGCACGATTTTGAGCTTTATTCTGCGTTTTAACAGCAGTAAAACAACATAAAACGACAGAATTTTTATTATTCGTTTTTATTAATATTACGTCTATTTGAAACGGTTGAACGGTCTAAAATGTGAAAATGCTTATTTTAGCAAACAGCACATTTTGGGCTTTTAATCTGCGTTTTAACGCGTAAAACAACATAAAACGACAGATTTTTATTATTCGTTTTTATTAATGTGCTTCTATTTGAACAATTTCAACGATCTAAAATGCTTGAAAATGCTTATTTTAGCAAAACAGCACGTTTTTGAGCTTTAATCTGCGTTTTAACGCGTAAAACAGCTTATAAAACGACGAATTTTTATTATTTACGTTTTTATTAATATTGCGTCTATTTGAACGATTTTAACGATCTAAAATGCTTGAAAATGTTTTTATTTTAGCAAAACAGCACGTTTGAGCTTTAATCTGCGTTTTCGCGCAGTAAAACAGCATAAAACGGCGAATTTTTATTATTCGTTTTTTATTAATGTGCTTCTATTTGAACGATTTCAACATTATGGAAATGCTTGAAAGTAGCAGTACAGCAAAACAGGACGTTTTGGAGCTTTATTCTGCGTTTTAACGCGTGAACAGCATAAAAACGACGAAATTTTTATTATTCGTTTTTATTAATATTGCGTCTATTTGAGAACGATTTCAACGTCTAAAATGCTTGAAAATGCTTGACGCAGCAAAACAGCACGTTTTGAGCTTTAATCGGCGTTTTAACGCGTAAAACAGCATAAAACGACGAATTTTTGGTATTCGTTTTCTTTAATATTGCTTCTATTTGAACGATTTCAACGATCTAAAATGCTTGAAAATGCTTGTGCAGCAAACAGCGTTTGAGCTTTTGTACCGTTTTTAACGCGTAAAACAGCTTATAAAAACGACGAGCATTTTTGTTATTCGTTTTTTTTATTGTATTGCGTCTATTTGAACGATTTCAACGATCTAAAATGCTTGAAAATGCTATTTTAGCAAAACAGCGTTTTGAGCTTTAATCTGCGTTTAACGCGTAAAAACAGCATAAAACGATGAAATTTTATTATTCGTTTTATTAATATTGCGTCTATTTGAACGATTTCAACGATCAAATGCTTGAAAATACTTATTTTTAGCAAAACAGCACGTTTGAGCTTAAATCTGCGTTTTAGTAGTAAAACGGCATAAGAAACGACGAATTTTTTTATTATTCGTTTTTATTAATGTATACTATTTGAACGATTTCAACGATCTAAAATGCTTGAAAATGATTATTTTGTAAAACAGCGTTTGAGCTTTTAATCGCCGTTTTAACGCGTAAAGCAGCAAAACGACGAATTTTTATTATTCGTTTTTTATTAATATTGCGTCTATTTGAACGGTTTTCAACGATTTAAAATGCTTGAAAATGCTTATTATAGCAAAACAGCGCGTTTTGAGCTTTAATCTGCGTTTTAACGCATAAAACAGCATAAAACGACAAAACTTTTATTATTCGTTTTTTATTAATATTGCGTCTGTTGTGATTTCAACGATCTAAATTCTTGAAAGTAAACATTTTTAGCAAAACAGCACGTTTGAGCTTTTAATCTGCGTTTTAACGCGTAAAACAACATAAAACGACGAATTTTATTATTCGTTTTTTTATTAATGTACTTCTATTTGAACGATTTTCAACGATCTAAAATGCTTGAAAATGCTTATTTAGCAAAACAGCACGTTTGAGCTTTAATCTGCGTTTTAACGCGTAAAAACGCTTTATAAAAACGACGAAATTTTTATTATTCGTTTTTATTAATATTGCGTCTATTTGAACGATTTCAACGATCTAAAATGCTTGAAAAATGCTTATTTTAGCAAAACAGCACGTTTTGAGCTTTATTCTGCGTTTTAACGCGTAAAACAACATAAAAACGACGAAATTTTTATTATTCGTTTTATTTTTTATTGCGTCTATTTGAACATTTCAACGATCTAAAATGGCAGAAAATGCTTATTTTAGCAGAAACGGCACGTTTGAGCTTTTATTCTGCGTTTTAACGCGGTAAAACAGCATAAAACGACGAAATTTTTATTATTCGTTTTTATTTTTTTATTGCGTCTATTTGAACGATTTCAACGATCTAAAATGCTTGAAAATGCTTATTTTAGCAAACAGCACGTTTTGAGCTTTAATCACCACGTTTGCGCGTAAAACAGCATAAAAACATTGACAGAAATTTTATTATTCGTTTTATTTTATTGCGTCTATTTGATCTATTTCAACGATCTAAAATTAGCGAAGTAACATTTTAGCAAAACAGCGCGTTTTGAACTTTAATCTGCGTTTTAACGCGTAAAACGGCATAAAAACGACGAATTTTTATTATTCGTTTTTTATTAATAGCTAGCTTCTATTTGAACGATTTCAACGATCTAAAATAGCAGAAAATGCTTATTTTAGCAAAACAACGCACCGTTTGAGCTTTTATTTTGCGTTTTAACGCGTAAAACAGCATAAAACGACGAAATTTTATTGTCGTTTTTATTAATGTTAAGTCTATTTGAAGCGGTTGAACGGTCTAAAATGCTTGAAAATGCTTATTTTAGCAAAACCTTTACGTTTTGAGCTTTAATCTGCGTTTTAATGCGTAAAACAGCATAAAACGACAATTTTATTATTCATTTTTATTTTTATTGCGTCTATTTGAACGATTTCCAACGATCTAAATGCTTAGAAAATGCTTATTTCAGCAAAACAGCACGTTTGAGCTTTAATCTGCGTTTAACGCGTAAAACGGGATACAATTTTTTTATTATTCGTTTTTATTAATGTGCTTCTATTTGAACGATTTCCAGCGATCACAAATGCTTGAAAATGCTTTATTTTAGCCGTACATCACGTTTTGAGCAATGAATTTTAACGCGTAAAACAGCATAAAAACGACGAATTTTTATTCGTTTTTATTAATATTGCTTCTATTCAACGATCTAAAATGCTTGAAAATGCTTTTTTAAAAGAAAACATCACGTTTTGAGTTTTAACGCGTTTTAACGCGTAAAACGCAAAAAAACACGAATTTTTATTATTCGTTTTTATTAATATTGCTTCTTTTGAACAATTTCAACGATCTAAAATGCTTAAAAAATGCTTTTTTTTAGCAAAACAGAATTTTTTGGGTTTTTAATCTGCGTTTTAACGCGTAAAACAGCAAAAAAACGACAAATTTTTTTTATTATTCTTTTTTTTATTAAAAAATTTGCGCCCTATTTAAACCCGATTTTAACGATCTAAAAGGGCAAAAAATTTTTTTTATTTTAGCAAAACAGCGCGTTTTGAGCTTTTAATCTGCTTTTTTAACGCGTAAAACTTTTTAAAAAACGACAAATTTTTTTTATTATTCGTTTTTTATTAATATTGCTTCTATTTGAACGTTTTCCCCCAACGATATAAAATCCCGGAAAGCATTTTAGCGAAAAAACAGGACTTTTTTGTTTTTTATTCTGCTTTTTAACGCGTAAAACAGCAAAAAAAAGGGACGAAATTTTTTATTATTCTTTTTTTTAAATATTGCGTCTTTTGAACGTTTCAACGATCAAAAAATTTTTGAAAATGCTTATTTTAGAAAAAACGGGGTTTTGGGGTTTTAATCAGCGTTTTAACGCGTAAAACAGCAAAAAAAACGACAAATTTTTTAATTTTCTTTTTTTTATTAATATTGCTTTTTATTTGAACGATTTCAACGATCAAATGTTGAAAATGCTTTTTTAAAAAAAAAACCGGAGTTTAAGCTTTTAACGCGAAAACTAAAAGGACGAATTTTTTTATTCGTTTTTTTAATTTCTTCTATTTGAACAATTTCAACGATCTAAAATGCTTGAAAATGCTTATTTTAGCAAAAACAGCACTTTTTGAGCTTTAATCTGCGTTTTAACGCGTAAAACAGCATAAAACGACGAATTTTTATTATTCGTTTTTATTAATATTGCGTCTTTGAACGTTTTTAACGATCTAAATGTTTGGGAAAATGTTTTATTTTAGCAAAACAGCACGTTTGAGCTTTAATCTGCGTTTTAACGCGTAAAACAGCAAAAAAAGACGAATTTTTATTATTCGTTTTTATTAATATTGCTTCTATTTGAACGATTTCAACGATATAAAATGTTTGAAAATGCTTATTTTAGCAAAACAGGACTTTTTGAGCTTTTATTCTGCGTTTTAACGCGTAAAACAGCATAAAACGACAAAATTTTTCTATTCGTTTTTATTAATATTGCGTCTTTGAACGATTTCAACGATCTAAAATGCTTGAAAATGCTTATTTTGCAAAACACGTTTTGAGCTTTAATCAGCGTTTAAACGCGAAAAACAGCATAAAACGACAAAATTTTTTATTATTCTTTTTTTATTAATATTGCTTCTATTTGAACGATTTCAACGATCTAAAATGCTTGAAAATGCTTTTTTTTAGCAAAACAGCACGTTTTGAGCTTTAATCTGCGTTTTAACGCGAAAAACAGCAACAAACGAGTTTTATTATTCTTTTTTATTAATATTGCGTCTATTTGAACGATTTCAACGATCAAAATGCTTAAAAATGCTTATTTTAGCAAAACAGCACGTTTTGAGCTTTAATCTGCGTTTTAACGCGTAAAACAACAAAAAACGATAAATTTTTATTATTCGTTTTTATTAATATTGCGTCTATTTGGTTTCCCGGGAAAATTTGAAAATGCTTATTTAGCAAAACAGCACGTTTTGAGCTTTAATCTGCGTTTTAAGGGTAAAACAGCATAAAACGACAAATTTTATTATTCGTTTTTATTTTTATTGCGTCTTTTTGATCTATTTCAACGATCAAAATGCTTGAAAATGCTTATTTTAGCAAAACAGCATTTTTGAGCTTTAATCTGCGTTTTAACGCGTAAAAAAACATGAAAACGACGAATTTTTATTATTCGTTTTTATTAATATTGTTCTATTTGAACGATTTCAACGATCTAAAATGCTGAAAATGCTTATTTTAGCAAAACAGCACGTTTTGAGTTTTTATTCTGCTTTTTAACGCGTAAAACAGCATAATAACGACGAAATTTTTATTATTCGTTTTATTAATATTGCGTCTTTGAAGCGATTTGAACGGGTCTAAAATGCTTAAAAATGCTTATTAAGCAAAACAGCAGTTTTGAGCTTTAATCTGCGTTTTAATGCGTAAAACAGCATAAAACGACGAATTTTTATTATTCGTTTTTATTAATATTGCTTTTATTTGAACGATTTCAACGATCTAAAAATGCTTGAAATGATTATTTTAGCAAAACAGCACGTTTTGAGCTTTATTCTGCGTTTTAACGCGAAAAGCAGCATAAAACGACGAAATTTTTATTATTCGTTTTTATTAATATTGCGTCTATTTGAACGATTTCAACGATCTAAAATGCTTGAAAATGCTTATTTTAGAAAAACAGCACGTTTTGAGCTTTTAATCAGCGTTTTAACGCGTAAAACAGCATAAAACGACGAATTTTTATTATTCGTTTTTATTAATATTGCTTCTATTTGAACGATTTCAACGATCTAAAATGCTTGAAAATGCTTATTTTAGCAAACAGCACGTTTTGAGCTTTATTCTGCGTTTTAACGCGTAAAACAGCAAAAAAACGACGACATTTTATTATTCGTTTTTATTAATATTGCGTTGCGTCTATTTGAACGATTTCCCAACGATCTGTACGCTTTGAAAATGCTTTATTTTAGCAAACAGCATCGTTTGAGCTTTATTCTGCTTAACGCGTAAAACAGCATAAAACGACGAAATTCTTTTATTATTCGTTTTTTATCTTTGGCTGCGTCTCATTGAACGATTTCAACGATCTAAAATGCCGGAAAAATGTTTATTTTAGCAAAACAGCTACGCTTTGCTTTTAATCTGCGTTTTAACGCGTAAACAGCATAAAACGACGAATTTTATATTATCGCTTTTGCCAATATTGCTTCTATTTGAACGATATCAACGATCTAAAATGCTGAAAATGTTTATTTTGTGCTGTAAAACAGCACGTTTTGAGCTTTTAATCTGCGTTTTAACGCGTAAAACAAAGTTACGCCAAACGACGAATTTTTTATTATTCGTTTTTATTAATATTGCTTCATTTGAACGATTTCAACGATCTGTACCGCTTGAAAATGCTTATATTTTAGCAGCACGTTTTGAGCTTTTAATCTGCGTTTTAACGCGTAAAAAACAGCATAAAAACGACGAATTTTTTATTATTCGTTTTATTAATATTGTTTTACGAACAATTTCAAATGATCTAAAATGCTTGAAAATGCTTATTTTCAGCAAAACGTTAACGTTTTGAGCTTTAATCTGCGTTTTAACGCGTAAAACAGCATAAAAACGACGAATTTTTATTATCTTTGCTTGCCAATATTGCGTCTTATTTTGAAATGATTAACGATCTAAAAATGCTTGGAAAATGTTTTTATTTTAACGTTTTGAGCTTTATCTGCGTTTTAACGCGTAAAACAACAGCATGAAACGACGAATTTTTTATTATTCGTTTTTATTAATATTGCTTCTATTTGGAACGATTTCAAACGATCTAAAATGCTTGAAAATGCTTATTTTAGCAAAATGTACGCGTTTTGAGTTTTATTCTGCGTTTTAATGCGTGTTGCTTTACAAAAACGGATTTAAATTTTTTATTATTCGTTTTTATTAATATTGCAGCTCACGGAACGATTTCACGATCTAAAATGCTTGAAAATGCTTATTTGTGCAAAACAGCACGTTTTGAGTTTTTAATCAGCGTTTTAACGCGTAAACAGCATAAAAACGACGAAATTTTTATTATTCGGTGTTTTTATTAATATTAAGCCTATTTTAAACATTTCAACGACCGCTGGAAAATGCTTATTTTAGCAAAAACAGCACGTTTTGAGCTTTATTCTGCTTTAACGCGTAAAACAGCATAAAACGATGACATTTTTATTATTCGTTTTTATTAATATTGCGTCTATTTGAACGACTTCAAACGATCTAAAATGTTTGAAAATGCTGGCTTTAGCAAAACAGCACGTTTTGAGCTTTAATCTGCGTTTTAACGCGTAAAAACAAGTTAATAAAAACGATGAAATTTTTATTATCTGTTTTTATTAATATTGCGTCTATCGAACGATTTCAACGATCTAAAATGCTGAAAATGCTTATTTTAAAGCAAAACAGCACGTTTGAGCTTAAATCCGCGTTTTAATGCAAAGCATAAAAACGACGAATTTTTATTATTCGTTTTTTTTATTAATACGTTTCTATTTTGAACGATTTCAACGATCTGTACCGTTTGAAAATGATTATTTGTTGCTTTAACCAACCGTGCCGTAACGCGTAAAGCGCACAAATTTTGCCGGTCGCTTTTGCCAATAAATGCGTCTGCCGTTCTGATTCGACAAAACGCTGGTGCCGGTTTTAAAGTCTGTCACGTTTTGCTTAACCGGCGTTTAACGTACAAAACCATAAACCTTGGCTGGTCGCTTACAATACGTCTACGTTCATTCAAACGATCGCACCTGAAAACGCCATTTCAAAACAGCACGCTTTGCTTCTTAACGCGCTTTTAACGCACAGCGGCAAAACCACCACCTTTACGGTTCGCTTTACTACTACGCTCGGCCCGGTTCCATTTCAACATCAAATGCCAGAAATGCTTATTTTAGCAAAACAGTACGGCTTTGAGCTAACGCCGGCACGCGTGCTCAGCATAAAAACGACGAAATTTTATTATTCGTTTTTATTAATACGGTACCATTCGAACGATTTTAACGATCTAAAATGCTTGAAAAATGCTTATTTTAGCAAAACAGCACGTTTTGAGCTTTATTCTGCGTTTAACGCGTAAAACAGCATAAAAACGACGAAATTTTATTATTCGTTTTTATCTTATTGCGTCTATTTGAACGATTTCAACGATCTAAAATGCTTTGAAAATGCTTATTTTAGCAAAACAGCAATGTTTTGAGCTTAATTCAGTGTTTAACGCGTGTACCAGCATAAAAAACCGACGAATTTTATATTATTCGTTTTTATTACGTTTCTATTTAACGATTTCAACGATCTAAAATGCTTGAAAATGCTTATTTTAAAGCAAAAAACAGTTAACGTTTTGAGCTTTAATCGCGTTTTAACGCAAAACAGCATAAAACGGCTTTAAATTATTATTCGTTTTTTATTAATATTGCTCTATTTGAACGATTAACGATCTAAAACGCTTTAAAATGCTTATTTTAGCAAAACAGCACGTTTTAGCTTTAATCTGCGTTTTAACGCGCAAAAACAGCATAAAACGACGAAATTTTTATTATTCGTTTTTATTAATATTGCGTCTTATTTGAACGACTTCACCGATCTAAAATGCCGAAAATGCTTATTTTAGCAAAACAGCACGTTTTGAGCTTTATTCTGCGTTTTAACGCGTAAAACAGCATAAAAACGACGAAATTTTTATTATTCGTTTTTTATCTTTACGTTCATTTGGAACGATTTCAACGATCTAAAATGCTTGAAAATGCTTATTTTAGCAAAACAGCACGTTTTGAGTTTTAATCTGCGTTTTAACGCGTAAAACAGGATAAAAACGACGAATTTTATATTATTCGTTTTTATTAATGTTGTTTATTTGAACGATTTCAACGATCTAAAATGCTTGAAAATGCTTTGTATTTTACAAAACAGTACGTTTTGAGCTTAATCTGCGTTTTAACGCGTAAACAGCATACATACAAACGACGAATTTTTATTATCTTTCGTTTTTATTAATATTGCTTCTATTTGAACGATTTCAACGATCTAAAAATGCTTGAAAATGTTTATTTTAGCAAAACAAAGTACGTTTTGAGTTTTAATCTGCGTTTTAACGCGCGTAAAACAGCATAAAACAATTTAATTTTTATTATTCCGTTTTTATTAATATTGCTCTATTTGAACAATTTCAACGATCTTAAAATGCTTGAAAAATGCTTATTTTAGCAAAACAGCACGTTTTGAGCTTTTAATCTGCGTTTAACGCGTAAACAGCATAAAAAACGACGAATTTTTATTATTCGTTTTTATTAATATTGGTGTCTATTTGAACGATTTAACGATCTAAAATGCTTTGAAAATGTTTTATTTTTAGCAAAAACAGCACGTTTTGAGCTTTAATCTGCGTTTTAACGCGTAAAACAGCATGAAAACGACGAATTTTTATTATCTGTTTTATTTATTACAGTTTATTTGAACGATTTCAACGGATCTAAAATGCTTGAAAATGCTTATTTTAGCAAAACAGGACGTTTTGAGCGTTTTATTCCCGTTTTAACGCGCAAAACAAGGCGTTCACGAAATTTTTATTATTCGTTTTTATTAATACTAAGTGTCTATTTGAACGATTTCAACGATCTGTGTTTGAAAATGCTTATTTTATCAAAACAGCACGTTTTGAGTTTTAATCAGCGTTTTAACGCGTAAACAGCATAAAACGACGAATTTTTATTATCTGTTTTTATTAATATTGCCTACGAACGGATTTCAACGATCTAAAATGCTTGAAAATGCTTATTTAGCAAAACAGCATCGTTTCAGCTTTATTCGCGTTTTAACGCAAAACAGCATAAAACGACGGCCATTTTTATTATTCGTTTTTTATTAATATTGCGTCTATTTGAACGATTTCAACGATCTAAAATGCTTGAAAATGCTTATTTTAGCAAACAGCACGTTTTGAGCTTTTAATCTGCGTTTTAACGCGTAAACAGCATAAAAACGATGAAATTTTTATTATTCGTTTTATTTATTATTTGCACTATTTCAAACGATTTCAACGATTCAAAATGCTTGAAAATGCTTATTTTGTAAAAAAAACAGCAAATCTTTCAATGCGTGTAAAACAGCATAAAAAACGACGAATTTTTACTATTCGTTTTTATTTAATATTGGGTTTTATTTGAATGATTTCAACGATCCGCCAGGTGAAAATGATTATTTTAAAGCAAAACAGCACGTTTTGAGTTTTAATCTGCGTTTTAACGCGGTAAAGCAGCATAAAAACGACGTGTTCTTTTATTCGTTTTGCCAATATTGCGTCTACCGTCGATTTCAAATTCATTTTAAAAGCTTCTGGAAAATGCTTATTTTAGCAAAAACAGCACGTTTTGAGCTTTAAACTGCGTTTAACGCATAAAACAGCATAAAACGACAAAATTTTATTATTCGTTTTTATTACGCGTCTATTTTGAACGATTTCAACGATCTAAAAATGCTTGAAAATGCTTATTTTAGCAAAACAGCACGTTTTTGCTTAATCTGCGTTTTAACGCGTGCAAAACAGCATAAAAACGACGAAAATTTTTATTATTCGCTTCTTGCCATTGCGTCTATTTGAACGATTTCAACGCATTCAAAATGCTGAAAAATGTTATTTTAGCAAAACAGCACGTTTTGAGCTTATTCCCGCGCTTAACGCGTAAAAACAGCGCATAAAAACGACGAAATTTTTATTATTCGTTTTTTATCTCTTTATTGCGTCTATTTGAACGATTTCAACGATCTAAAATGCTTGAAAATGCTTATTTTAGCAAAACAGCACGTTTTGAGTTTTACCCGCGTTTTAACGCGTAAAACAGATGCGTGACGCAATTTTATATTATTCGTTTTTATTAATACGCTTCTACAAACGACGCATCTAAAATGCCTGAAAAATGTTTATTTTAGCAAAAACAGCACGTTTTGAGTTTTAATCTGCGTTTTAACGCGCAAAACAGCATACAAACGACAATTTTGGCCATTCGTTTTTATTAATATTGCTTTATTTGAACGATTTCAACGATCTAAAATGCTTGAAAATGCTTATTTTAGCAAAACAGCACGTTTTGAGCTTTAATCTGCGTTTTAACGCGTAAAACAGCATAAAAACGACGGCCTGTATTATCTGTTTTATTAATATTGCTTCTATTTGAACAATTTCAACGACCAAATGCTTGAAAATGCTTATTTTAGCAAAAAACAGTTAATGTTTTGAGCTTTAATCTGCGTTTTAACGTGCGTAAAAAATACATGTAAAACGACGAATTTTATTATTCGTTTTTATTAATATTGCCCGCTTTAACGATTTCAACGATCTAAAATGCTTGAAAATGTTTTTATTTTAGCAAACAGCACGTTTTGAGCTTTAATCTGCGTTTAACGCGTAAAACAGCACAGGAAACGACGAATTTTTTATTATTCGTTTTTATTAATATTGCTTCTATTTGAACGATTTCCAACGATCTAAAATGCTTGAAAATGCATTTTAGCAAAAAACAGGACGTTTTGAGCTTTATTCTGCGTTTAACGCGTAAAACAGCATAAAAACGACGAAATTCTTTTATTATTCGTTTTATTAATATTGCGTCTATTTGAAACGATTTCTTAAATCGATCTAAAAATGCTTGAAAAATGTTTATATTTTATCAAAAACAGCACGTTTTGAGCTTTAATCAGCGTTTTAACGCGTAAACAAAGCATAAAACGACGAATTTTTATTATTCGTTTTTGCCAATATTATTGCTTCTATTTGAACGATTTCAACGATCTAAAATGCTTGAAAATGCTTATTTTAAAACAGCACGTTTTGAGCTTTATTCTGCGTTTTAACGCGTAAAGTTCGCGGCAAAACGACGACATTTTTATTATCTGTTTTTATTAATATTGCGTCTATTTGAACGATTTCAACGATCTAAAATGCTTGAAAATGCTTTATTTTAGCAAAACAGCACGTTTTGAGTTTTAAATCTGCGTTTTAACGCGTAAAACAGCATAAAACGACGAAATTTTTTTATTATTCGTTTTTATTTTATTGCGTCTATTTGAACGATTTCAACGATCTAAAATGCTTGAAAATGCTTATTTTAGCAAAACAGCACGTTTTGAGCTTAATCTGCGTTTTAACGCGTAAAACAGCAAAAACGACGAATTTATATTATTCGTTTTTTATTAATATTGCTTCTATTTGAACGATTTCAACGATCTAAAATGCTTGAAAATGCTTATTTTAGCAAAACAGACGTTTTGAGCTTTAATCTGCGTTTTAACGCGTAAAACAGCATAAAAAACGACGAAATTTTTATTATTCGTTTTTATATTTTATTGCGTCTATTTGAACGATTTCAACGATCTAAAATGCTTGAAAATGCTTATTTTAGCAAAACAGCACGTTTTGAGCGTTAATCTGCGTTTAACGCGCAAACAGTCAAAGAACGAGAATTTTTATTATTCGTTTTTAATAATATTGCTCTATTTGAACGATTTCAACGATCTAAAATGCTTGAAAATGTTATTTTAGCAAAACAGCACGTTTTTGAGCTTTAATCTGCGTTTTAACGCGTAAAACAGCATAAAACGACGAATTTTTATTATTCCTTTTTTATTTATTGCTCTATTTGAACGATTTCAACGATCTAAAATGCTTGAAAATGCTTATTTTAGCAAAACAGCACGTTTTGAGCTTTTAATCTGCGTTTTAACGCGTAAAACAGCATAAAAAACGACGAATTTTTTATTATTCGTTTTTATTAATATTGCGTTTTTGAACGATTTCAACGATCTAAAATGCTTGAAAATGCTTATTTAGCAAAACAGCATTTTTGAGCTTTATTCTGCGTTTTAACGCGTAAACAGCAAAAAAACGACGAAATTTTATTATTCGTTTTTTATTTTTATTGCGTCTATTTGCGATTTCCAACGATCTAAAATGTTTGAAAATCTTTTTTTAGCAAAACAGGTTTTGATTTTTTCCCTTTTTTAAGCGAAAAAACAGCATAAAACGACGAATTTTTTTATTCGTTTTTTTTTATTGCTTCTAGAACGACAACGATCAAAAAATCCCGGAAAATCCCCTTTTTAGAAAAACCCCTTTTGAGTTTAATCTGCTTTTCGCGTAAAAAAAAGAAAAAAAACCGAAATTTTTTATTATTTTTTTTTTTTTTATTCCCTCTATTTGAACATTTCAACGATCAAAAATGCTTGAAAATTTATTTTAAAAAACAGCACTTTTTGGGGTTAATCGCTTTTTAACCGTAAAAATAAAACGACAATTTTTTAAATTCGTTTTTTTTTATTGCTTCTATTTGAACGATTTCAAGATCAAAATGCTTGAAAATGCTATTTTACAAAAACACTTTTTTGAGCAACTCCCAACGCAAAAAAAATTAAAAACGACAAAATTTTTATTTTTCCCCTTTTTTTTTAGCCTATTTGAACGATTTCAACGATCTAAAATGCTTGAAAATCTTATTTTAGCAAAACAGCACGTTTTGAGTTTTTAATCTGCGTTTTAACGCGTAAAACAGCATAAAAACGACGAATTTTTATTATTCGTTTTTTTATATTTGCTTCTATTTGAACTATTATTTCTTTTTTATTTTTATTGCGTCTATTTGAACGATTTCAACGATCTAAAAATGCTTGAAAAATGCTTATTTTAGCAAAAACAGCACGTTTTGAGTTTTAATCTGCGTTTTAACGCGTAAAACAGCATAAAACGACGAATTTTTGTATTATTCCGTTTTATTAATATTGCTTCTTTGAACGATTTCCCAACGATCTAAAAATGCTTGAAAATGCTTTATTTTAGCAAAACAGCACGTTTTAGCTTCTTTATTCTGCGTTTTAACGCGTAAAACAAAAAAAACGACGAAATTTTTATTATTCGTTTTTATTTTTATTGCGTCTATTTGAACGATTTCAACGATCTAAAATGCTTGAAATGTTATTTTGGCAAAACAGCACGTTTTGAGTTTTAATCTGCGTTTTAACGCGCAAAACAGCATAAAACGACGCAAATTTTTATTATTCGTTTTTTATTAATATTGCGTCTATTTGAACGATTTCCAACGATCTAAAATTCCTTTAAAAATGTTTTATTTAGCAAAACAGAACGTTTTGAGCTTTAATCTGCGTTTTAACGCGTAAAACAGCATAAAACGACGAATTTTATTATTCGTTTTATTAATATTGCTTCTCTATTTGAACGATTTCACCCGCGATCTAAAATGCTTGAAAATGCTTATTTGCGCAAAACAGCACGTTTTGAGCTTTAATCTGCGTTTTAACGCGTAAAAACAGCATAAAAACGACGAAATTTTTTATTATTCGTTTTTATTTTATTGCGTCTATTTGAACGATTTCAACGATCTAAAAATGCTTGAAAATGCTTATTTTAGCAAAACAGCACGTTTTGAGCTTTTTAATCTGCGTTTTAACGCGTAAAAACAGCATAAAAAACGCTGACGAAATTTTTTATTACTCCGTTTTTATTAATACCATTTGAACGGATTTCAAATGATCTAAAAATGCTTGAAAATGCTTTATTTTAAAGCAAAAAATGCTATCGTTTTGAGCTTTATTCTGCGTTTTAACGCGTAAAACAGCATAAAACGACGAAATTTCTTTTTTTATTATTCATTTTTATTTTTATTGCGTCTATTTGAACGATTTCAACGATCTAAAAATGCTTTGAAAATGCTTATTTCAGCAAAACAGCACGTTTTGAGCTTAATCTGCTTTAACGCGCAAAACAGGGATACAAACGACGAATTTTTATTATTCGCTTTTTAATATTGCTTCTATTTGAACGATTTCAACGATCTAAAATGCTTAAAAATGCTTATTTTAGCAAAACAGCATCGTTTGAGCTTTAATCTGCGTTTAACGCGTAAAACAGCATGCAAAACGACGTGAATTTTTTATTATTCGTTTTTATTAATATTGCTTCTATTTGAAATACCAACGATCTAAAATGCTTGAAAATGCTTAGCTTTTGTGGCAAACAGCACGTTTTGAGCTTTTAATCTGCGTTTTTCTTTAACGCGTAAAACAGCATAAAAAACGACGAATTTTACACCTGTTTTTATTAATATTGCGGTCTATTTGAACGATTTTAACGATCTTAAAATGCTTGAAAATGTTTTATTTTTAGCAAAACAGCACGTTTTGAGCTTTAATCTGCGTTTTAACGCGTAAACAGCATAAAAACGACGAATTTTTATTATTCGTTTTTTATTAATATTGCTTCTATTTCCAAACGGATTTCAACGATCTAAAATGCTTTGAAAATGCTTATTTTGTACGTACCAGCACGTTTTGAGCTTTATTCTGCGTTTTAACGCGCAAAACAGCATAAAAACGACGACATTTTTTATATTCGTTTTTATTAATATTGCGTCTATTTGAAACGATTTCAACGCGATCTAAAATGTGCTTGAAAATGCTTATTTTAGCAAAACAGCACGTTTTGAGCTTTAATCTGGTGTTTTAACGCGCAAAACAGCATAAAAACGATGCGTTCTTTGTTATTCGTTTTTATTAATATTGCGTCTATTTGAACGATTTCCCAACGATCTAAAAATGCTTGAAGCTTATTTTAGCAAAACAGCACGTTTGAAGTTTAAATCTGCGTTTTAATGTGTAAAACAGCATCAAAACGACGAATTTTATTATCTACTTTTATTAATATTGCTTCTATTTGGAACGATTTCAACGATCTAAAATGCTTGAAAAATGATTATTTTGTGCTAAAACAGCACGTTTTGAGCTTTAATCTGCGTTTTAACGCGTAAAGCAGCATAAAAACGACGAAATTTTTATTATTCGTTTTATTAATATTGCGTCTATTTTGAACGGTTTCAACGATTTAAAATGCTTGAAAATGCTTATTATGTTGAAAACAGCACGTTTTGAGCTTTAATCTGCGTTTTAACGCATAAAACAGCATAAAACGATAAAATTTTATTATTCGTTTTATTAATATTGCGTCTATTTGAACGTGATTTCAACGATCTAAAATTTTGAAAATGCTTTATTTTGTTAAAACAGCATCATCGTTTTGAGTTTTAATCTGCGTTTAACGCGCGTAAAACAGCATAAAAGACGAATTTTTATTATTCGTTTTTATTAATATTGCTTCTATTTGAACGATTTCCAACGGGATCTAAAATGCTTGAAAAATGCTTTATTTTAGCAAACAGCACGTTTTGAGTTTTAATTGCGTTTTAATGCAAAATGTTACTAAAAAACGACGAAATTTTTATTATTCGTTTTTATTAATATTATGTCTATTTGAACGTGATTTCAACGATCTAAAAAATGTGTTGAAAATGCTTATTTTAGCAAACAGCATCGTTTTGAGCTTTATTCTGCGTTTTAACGCGTAAACAGCATAAAACGATCTCAAACCCCTACCGTAACCGCCCCTCAATCTCCCCAACCAACCGTCCACCCCAAACCATCTAAAAATGCTTGAAAATGTTTATTTGAAGCAAACAGCATCGTTTTGAGCTTTAATCTGCGTTTTTAACGCGTAAACAGCATAAAACGACGAATTTTTGCCATTCGTTTTTATTAATATTGCTTCTACTTGAACGATTTCAACGATCTTAAAAAATGCTTGAAAATGCTTATTTTAGCAAAACAGCACGTTTTGAGTTTATTCTGCGTTTTAACGCGTAAAAATGGCATAAAAAACGACGAAATTTTTATTATTCGTTTTATTAATATTGCGTCTATTTGAAGCGATTTGAACGTGGTTCAAAATGCTTGAAAATGCTTATTTTAAAGCAAAACAGCACGTTTGAAGTTTTAATCTGCGTTTTAATGCGTAAAACAGCATAAAAAACGAGGACGAAATTTTTATTATTCATTTTTATTTTATTGCGTCTATTTGAACGATTTCAACGCATCTAAAATGCTTTGAAATGCTTATTTCCAGCAAAATGCAGCACGTTTTGAGCTTTACCTGCGTTTAACGCGCGTAAAACAGGATACAAACGACGAATTTTATTATTCGTTTTTTATTAATTGCTGTTTCTCGGCTCTGAACGATTTCAACGATCTAAAATGCCGGAATGCGCTTATTTTAGCAAAAACAGCACGTTTTGAGCGCTTTAATCTGCGTTTTAACGCGTAAAACAGCATAAAAACGACGAATTTTTATTATTCGTTTTGCCATTATTGTTTATTTGAAATTACCTTCAACGATCTAAAATGCTTGAAAATGCTTATTTTAGCAAAACAGCACGTTTTGAGTTTTAATCTGCGTTTTAACGCAGTAAAACAGCATAAAACGACGAATTTTATTATTCGTTTTTATTAATATTGCGTCTATTTGAACGATTTTAACGATCTAAATGCTTGAAAATGCTTTTATTTTAAAACAGCACGTTTCAGCTTTAATCTGCGTTTTAACGCGTAAAACAGCATAAAACGTGACGAATCTCTTATTATTCCGTTTTTTATTAATATTGTTTCTATTTGAACGTGATTTCAACGATATAAAATGCTTGAAATGTGTTTATTTTAGCAAAACAGGACGTTTTGAGCTTTATTCTGCGTTTTAACGCGTAAAAACATATAAAAAACGACGTGAAATTTTGCCGTTTTTATTAATAATATTGCGTCTATTTCCTGAAACGATTCCCGTGATCTAAAATGCTTGAAAATGCTGGCTTTAGTAAAACAGCACGTTTTGAGCTTTAAACGCGTTTTAACGCGTGCAAACAGCATAAAAAACGACGAATTTTTATTATTCGTTTTTTATTAATATTGCTTCTATTTGAACGATTTCAACGATCTAAAATGCTTGAAAATGCTTTATTTTTGAAGCAAAAAAACAGCACGTTTTGAGCTTTTATTCTGCGTTTTAACGCGTAAAACAAGTTACAAAAACGACGACATTTTTATTATTCGTTTTATTAATATTGTGTCTATTTGAACGATTTCAACGATCTTAAAAATGTTTGAAAATGCTTATTTTAGCAAAAACAGCACGTTTTGAGTTTCTTTTAATCGCGTTTAACGCGTAAAACAACAAAGCATAAAAAAAACGATGAAATTTTTTTTATTATTCCGTTTTTATTAATATTGTGGTGTCTATTTGAACGATTTCAACGATCTAAAATGCTTGAAAATGCTTATTTTAGCAAAAACAGCACGTTTGAGCTTAAATCTGCGTTTACGTAAAAACAGCATAAAACGATGAATTTTTTATTATTCGTTTTACATTATTGCTTCTATTTGAACGATTTCAAATCGATCTAAAATGCTTGAAAATGATTATTTTAGCAACAGCACGTTTTGAGCTTTAATCTGCGTTTTAACGCGTAAAGCAGCATAAAAACGACGAAATTTTTATTATTCGTTTTTATTAATATTGCGTCTATTTGAACGGTTTCAACGATTTAAAATGCTTTGAAAATGTTTATTACAGCAAAACAGCACGTTTTGAGCTTTAATTGCGTTTTTAACGCATAAAAACAGCATAAAAACGACAAAATTTTTATTATTCGTTTTTATTAATATTGCGTCTATTTGAACGATTTCAACGATCTAAAATTTTGAAAATGCTTATTTTGTGCTAAAAAACAGCACGTTTTGAGTTTTAATCTGCGTTTAACGCGTAAAACAGCATAAAACGACGAATTTTTATTATTCGTTTTTATTAATATTACTTCTATTTGAACGATTTCAAATGATCTAAAATGCTTGAAAAATGCTTATTTTAGCAAAACAGCACGTTTTTGTTTTAATCTGCGTTTCAACGCGTAAAACAGCATAAAACGACGAAATTTTTATTATTCGTTTTTATTAATATTGCGTCTATTTGAACGATTTCAACGATCTAAAAATGTTTGAAAAATGCTTATTTTAGCAAAACAGCATCGTTTTGAGTTTTTATTCTATGTTTTAATGCTGCAAAACAGCATAAAAACGACGAAATCTTTATTATTCGTTTTTATTTTTATTGCGTCTATTTGAACGATTTCAACGATTCAAAACGCTTGAAAATGCTTTATTTTAGCAAAAACAGCACGTTTTGAGCTTTAATCTGCGTTTTAACGCGTAAAATGCATAAAACGACGGAAATTTTTATTATTCGTTTTTATTTCTATTGCGTCTATTTGATCTATTTCAACGATCTAAAAATGCTTGAAAATGCTTATTTTAGCAAAACAGCACGTTTTGAGTTTTAATCTGCGTTTTAACGCGTAAAAACAGCATAAATACGACGAATTTTTTATTATTCGTTTTTGCCACATTGTTTCATTTGAAACGATTTCAACGATCTAAAAATGCTTGAAAATGCTTATTTTAGCAAAACATAATGTTTTGAGCTTTATTCTGCGTTTTTAACGCGTAAAACAGCATAAAACGACGAAATTCTTATTATTCGTTTTTTATTAATATTGCGTCTATTTGAAGCGATTTGAACGGTCTAAAATGCTTGAAAATGTTTTATTTTTAGCAAAACATAATGTTTTGAGTTTTAATCTGTGTTTTAATGCGTAAAACAGCATAAAAACGACGAATTTTTATTATTCCGTTTTTTATTAATATTGCTTTTATTTGAACGATTTCAACGATCTAAAATGCTTTTGAAAATGATTATTTTAGCAAAAACAGCACGTTTTGAGCTTTAATCTGCGTTTTAACGCGTAAAGCAGCATAAAAACGACGAAATTTTATTATTCGTTTTTATTAATATTGCGTCTATTTTGAACGATTTCAACGATTTAAAATGCTTGAAAATGCTTATTTTAGCAAACAGCACGTTTTGAGCTTTGATCTGCGTTTTAACGCGTAAAACAGCATAAAACGACGAATTTTTTTATTATTGAACACTTGTTAATATTGCGTCTATTTAGTTGATTTCAGCGATCTAAAATGCTTGAAAATGCTTATTTAGCAAAAAACAACACGTTTGAGCTTTAATCACGTTTGCTGCGTAAAACAGCATATAAAAACGACGAATTTTTGATTATTCGTTTTATTATATTGCTTCTTTGAACGGAACTTTTCCCAACGATCTAAAATGCTTGAAAATGCTTTTTTTAAGAAAAAACAACACTTTTTTCAGCTTTAATCTGCGTTTTAACGCGTAAAAAAACCCAAAAACGACGAATTTTTGATTATTCTTTTTTATTAATATTGCTTCTTTTTGGGGAACGATTTAAACGATCTAAAATGTTTTGAAAATGCATTTTAGCAAAACGGCCGTTTTGAGCTTTATTCTGCTTTTTAAGGGAAAAACACCCAAAAACGGCAAATTTTTTATTCGTTTTTATTAAAAATCGTCTATTTGAGCGATTTCAACGATCTAAAATGTTGAAAATGCTTATTTTAGCAAAAACAGCACGTTTTTTTGGAAGTAAAAAAACAAAAAAATGACAATTTTTATTATTCTTTTTTTATTAATATTGCTTCTATTTAAACGATTTCAACGTCTAAAATGCTTGAAAATGCTTATTTTAGCAAAAGGCCCGTTTTGAGCTTTAATCTGCTTTTTTAACGCGTAAAACCAAAAAAACGACGAAAATTTTTATTCGTTTTTTAAATTAAAGCCTATTTGAACGATTTAAACGATCTAAAAGGGCGAAAATGCTTATTTTAGCAAAAACAGCACGTTTTGAGTTTTTAATCGGGGTTTTTAACGCGCAAAACAGCAAAAAAACGACGAATTTTTATTATTTGTTTTTTTTAAATTTGCTTCTATTTGAACGATTTCAACGATCTAAAATGCTTGAAAATGCTTATTTTAGCAAAACAGCATTTTGATTTTTAATCTGCGTTTTAACGCGTAAAACAGCATAAAACGACAAATTTTTTTATTATTCGTTTTTTTTTTAATTGGGGTCTATTTGAACAATTTCAACGATCAAAAAATGCTTGAAAATGCTTATTTTAGCAAAACAGCACTTTTTACTTTAATCTCCCTTTTTAAAAATGCGTAAACAGCATAAAAACGAGGGGTTTTACATTATTCTTTTTTATTTTTTTGCGTCTATTTAAAACGATTTCAACGATCTAAAATGCTTGAAAATGCTTATTTTATAAAACAGCGGTTTTGAGCTTTTCCCGCTTTTTAACGCGAAAAACAGCAAAAACGACGAATTTTTTTTAAATTCGTTTTTATTAATATTGCGTCTTTTTAAAAACGTTTCAACGATCAAAAAATGTTTTGAAA